>NW_025780841.1:0-58200 GCF_021130785.1 Homalodisca vitripennis
AAAACAAGAGTTTGAAATAAATTGTAATGTTTTTTACATTTTTTCGTTTTATTTGTACTCAACGTTGTTTTATTATTCTCCAAACTGTGGGACACAATCTGCTTGCACACAGCACTACACGTAGTTTGATCGTATGTGACAAAATTTTAAAAAGAATGTTGCATTATTGCATAAGGTCACTGTTAATAAATTTTTGTTTGATAGTTTTTTATAGTTGCTGCTCAATTGTCACAATCAGTTGGACTTTCAGGTGACGAAAATTAAATATAATACATTTTATTTTTTCTTCCACTTAAGAAAGTAATTTTTGAAATTTGTTAATAGCACCAAAAATGTGGTTAATGATAAATACATTTTCAAAAGATCATTTAAAAGTTATTAAAATGTTTAGAAGTCATTAACCCTAGAAGTGGGATACAAACTAACTGTAATGACGCCGTTCATGTATTGTTCTATTTTAGTTTATTGTGTACATTATAATAATTCACGAAAATGTAGGAATGCGTACATGTATTGATTTATTACCGGTTGGGAAGTAAATTGGATTGGCATGAAAAATCAATAAAAAACCAGTGATGTTTTTGTCTTACGATGGGAGTCACGGTTTGTGGGTATAACCGTGTGTACTGTGCATCGACGTATAAAACTACTACAGTTTTTTTTTTTTTAATACTGTTTTTATTTCTTTTTCCAAGAAATAAAATATAAATTTAATTTGGTAAAAATATAATTTTTTTGCTAATTGAACCAAGGCCAAATGTTCTCAAATGCTGTAATGGTTAAAATTATTATATTGCGCCGTTGTGAAACTTCCGAACTGTCAGCTTGCTTGCGTGCTCCGCATGTAAAGAAAGAAAATATTTTTATGAATACTTAAGGTGTTGGTTTTCATTTACAGTTGTTAATGACTGTCAAAAACCATTGTGCAACTGTGAATGGAGAAATTTTACCTGATGACAGTATCATATCGCCTCCGTTAATGCCCCACTTGGATAAAAAAAAATTCCAAACTTACAAACAAATAACTTCGAAAGATTCCAAAGAAAGAATTTCACTATCAAATAATACAATTTCAAGGAGAATCAAATATATGTCTGATGATGTGCATCTTGAGTTGTTCAAAAATAAAACAGTCTCTGATTTTCTATTCCAGCATGTGAGAGAACTGACGTTTACAACTTATTACTTTTGCTTTTTATTACAAGATCTAAAGGGTTATCAAATTCCTCTCACTGTAAGATGTAAAGGTAAGGACATATTTAATACTATTTCAAGGTTGTATCCACAAAATTGAAATTAATTGTGTTGCGATGTTTGCGGAAAATGTATGTTCTGGCTGTTGCAAAGGTTTGTGAGGTTTCATCAAAGAATTAGCTCCTCATGTTATTTTGAGGCATTGCCGTTATACATAGACAAAATCTAGCTTAAAACCCTTTCTGGTCCATTGAAAGAAGTGTTGAATCATTCTATTAAAGTAGTTAATATTATTAAAAGCAGCCAACAAAAATCAAGACTTTAAGTTGTTAAGTAAAGATATGAACAGCCTACATTTAACATTGTTTTTTTCATTCAGAGGTAAGGTGGTTATTTCAAGGAAAAGTAGGTACAGATTATTTGCACTAAAAAATGAAACTCATCTAATTCTGAAGATTATCACTAGTTGATAGGGGGATCAGCAGAATTACCTGTAAAGATGGTTTAGAATTTACCATCCTTTTGTATGTTTATTAGATTTTGATTGTTATTTTAAAAACCATTAAAGATAATAAAAAAAAATTGCCAAATTATTGTTTTTGTAGTCTCAAATCAATAAAAATATTAAAATTTAATATATCATATCATGTTTCAAGATGGTAGACAGTTGAGCTTATTAAAGCTTAAAACTGTGAATACTAATAAGATTTTGAAAGTTTAAAAAAATAATAAAGAGTTTTCTAAATTTAAATGCAAAAAATTTTTGACATCTTGAAATTAAAGATCGCTCAGTAAATAAATAAGGATTGCTCAGTAAGGTCGCATGGGATAATGATGCTGTAATGTGAGTACAATGAAAATTTTGCTGTGCATTATTACACTTAAAAGCTTACATGTACATTATTTCTTTATAAATTGTTATTTTAGGTGTGTCAAAAATGTTTGTATTTAAATTTATCAAATATTTATTATTCCCTTAATTTCATAATATTATTAGTTGTTATGTTATTAAAGTTTTAAAATTTTCAACTGTCCGCGATATTGAAACATGATAATATAATATAATAATAATTTTATACTGTTGATTTGAGACTGCAAGAAAAATAATGTGCAAAATTATCATTCGCTACGTAGGAAGCTGAAATTTCCCACAACAAGTATTTAAGGGTCATAGTCACAAAATAAAATAGTCATTACAAAATTTCTTCTCTCTAATTTAATTGAATAGTTCTCTTAAAGTTTGAAATATGCAAAACAACATAGCTTTTGTATTTAGAAATGAGTGAATTTGTTTGTGTAGAAATGAATTAATCTCACTAAACCTGGAAACACCCAGGGTTTTATGAGAGTAAAAGTCCCCCCCCCCCTAAATTTTGATTTCCTACTGCCTAATGGTAGAAATTTTTTTAAATTTAGAAGCTCTTTTATTAGAGCTTATTGTCAAGTACTATCCCACTATTAATTAAGGACATTGCAAAAGTATAAAACTTAAAATGTTACAAAACAGTTTATATCTTGAAAAAAATGTAATAGCAAACTATATTTATATCAGTAAAGTAGTATACACCCTTTTTTCTAACTTTTTAATACAATTAAAACATAGGTAAATTCCATACTGCCAAAAATCCGTTTTAAGTAATCGATATCGGTTCTCCAGCTGTTTCTGCTTCCAGGTTTTTAATTTACACCCGGAACACAAGTGGTGTTTCAGTAGGAAGTTGACAAACCTCATATGAGTCCCTAGACAGTTTTAGTTGTAAACGCAGTAAACGTTCTTCTGGTACCACGAGGCCATAAGGGGGAGTATCGCCTGTCTGCAGATAAAACTTTCCTTCAATCCTAAAAAACAAGGGTATTTAATTCTTAATTTTTTAAATTACAATAAAAAACAACCAATTAATATAACTAATGTGTAATACTATTGTAGTTACAAACATAAAAATAATAAATACTGTACTAAATAAAAATAATAAATATGCATAAATTATGGAGACTGTAGTTTTTTATTTTCTGCTTTGTATGCTTGATGGAAGTTGTCAGGTTTTAATATAAAATATATTTTTATTTCTTTCACAGTTCAGTTTATTTTTAAAAGCGTTTTTCTTGGTTAAGGCATCATCAGCTATTGTTAACAGAAAAATATATGAATAAAATAGAACAAAAACATATGATAAAATTTAAAGCTAATTGTAAAGACCAAAAACTAATAAACTATAAAAGTATTATGTAGAAAAAAATGGTTTGCAATTCGTAATTTTTTGAATGGATTTCTTCATTTACTAATGGTAGAAAAATGTCACTGAAATTTATATGGAAGGTTAGGAAATACATTTATCTTTCAAAACCGTCATACATGCACTTTCAGTTTTATTTCTTTTAGTCCAGGAAGATTCCTTTAAAAAACTACACTTGATGATTCAAAATTTATAATGAATTAATAATAATATAAGTCTTTCTACATAATAGTTTTAATTAATAATTTGTTTCTTTTTGCTTTTTTTACAATTAGTATTAAATTTTATTGTAACTATTTTATCATATTTCTTTTTTCTATTTTATTCATATGTTTTTCTGTTAATAATAACTGATGATGCCTTAACCGGCAAAAGCGCTTTTTAAAAATAAATTAAATTGTGGAAGAAATAAAAATGTCTCTTATATCAAAACTCCGTAGTTTATTTTATTAAACTTACCCATACTCAACATGTTCCCCCATACGATGCCATTGGGAGTAACACTTGTGCTGTCTAAACTGTCTCCAACTTGGACATGGAGCTGCCATAAACTGAGATTGCCTTGATATGGATTCCTTGAACAGATGATATGACCTTCGGTGGCTGCATTTTCCTGCAATTAATCCATTTTAAAGGAGATTTAAAAAATATTGTATAATTTGTACTTTTTGTAATATTTATCAGTCTTAATTCTTCAATTCTTTAAAACTCAGATCTCTGGTAGTGTTGGTGTATAGAAATGTAGTGTTTCTACTGTAAACTTAAACGTTAAAAACAACGAAGAATTCAAAATGTACGAAAAGTGTTATTGTGTGCTCTTTTGAGGAATCAACCACAGTCAATATATGGTTGAGAAAACAATTTTTTCTTTTAAATTCGTAGTCTTTTAAGATAACTTCTGTGCTCAATAGCGGTTACTGAAAATGTTGAAAACAAGAAGTCTTGTTCAAGACTTATTGAAAATAATGGTTAAATTAAATTAATGTATGGTTGTGATGTCATAAAACAATGTTTTACAGAACAGCTGATTACTTTTAATAGGCTCTTTAAATTAATATTTGTTTTGCTGTAATGCAACATTAGATGGGATTTTTCAACTCTAGAGACCATTGGGGAATAGCCCGGAGGGATTTTTGAAATAAGGATAGACCAGGATCCCTAAAAATGTCCATGTAAAATTTAAATACAATCAGTTTAGTAGTTTTACATGATTAACATGCACACAGACATCATTAGTTTCTATATAATAGTAGTATAGATAGACCATTGAAAAACCTAACAAGCTAAAGAGTGAAACATAAGTATGGGGAAACAATACAGCTCTCCTAGACCAGAATAAGGAGGATATAAGACTGATATTAGGAATGTTGACAGGACATGGCCCTCTGAGGAAGCACCTTTTGAAGGTAGGCCTCAGTCAGAGCAGCAAATGTAGACTCTGTGGAGAAGAGGAGGAGTCAGCGGAGCACATTTGGTTGGATTGTCCTGCCATTGTAGAGACTCGGAAAAGATACTTGGGAGCACTCACTTTGGGAGATCCTCAGCCCCAAGGACATTAGAGAACAGGAGCCCTTAAATCTGATTGGTTTTTGCAAAAGCCTCGGTCTTTGAGGGCACAAAATTAAAGTAAGGGAGGCGCAAAGGTCCTTTTTAGGACTAAGTGCGGGGACAAACTGTCCTCTTCCCTCAGGAAGGAAAAAAAACAAACAAAATGGGAAAACAATAATTAATAATAAAATTGTAGCAGTAGGTGTAATAAATAAAATATTAATTTAAAAATTTTTAAACTTGCGTTTGTTTTTACACTTAAAAAGTGTGTACTGTATTAAGCCCTCAATAGTTCATCTTCACCAGTTGACTGGAAATATTTACCAACAACATCGACACCACAGCCAGGCTGTATAGGCACTCCTCTGTTTGGGTAAAAGTCTGCGTGTCCCAGTGGAGAATAGAACCCGAGAGCAAAGCCACTGGTGTGAATCACATCTACAAACTGGGCGTCTAACTTGTCCAGTCTTCCATTGGTCACATGCTTGTTAATCAGAGGTCCGGCTGGATCTAACCCTGCAGCATCAGTAATGTAAAGTAGAAGCTTCATTTCTTAATTATTCATAATTAAACTTATAGTAATTTTATAAATCAAATCATGTTATTGCCATAGGACTTCTACAAGTATTGATAATGTCTATTTTCCGCCAGATGCCCAAGTCAATAGTACATGAAACAATGTACTATTCTAAAAACTAAACAAAATTAAAAAATCATACAGCAATGATGTAGCATTTACAGAAACATTATATAAGCTTAGTGGTTTCAGACAGTTTTTTCTAGTTCTTTTTTTAAGCAGGCTGCATTAAAACCATTCAGAACAAGGCATTAACAGTCGTAAAAAAGCAATCAGATTGTAATGAAATCTATAACATTTTACAAGTCTCCAATAGATATAAACATCAACAATAGGTAAAAAATTCTACAATAAATATAAAATTCAACAACAATATATAAAAGTTTAGTACAGAGTGTCTAAGTTGCTGATAAGGAAACCAGCCTGTGGTGGCTGACCAACACAGTTATCAGGGAACTAGCCTGACTTTTGAATACCAAGCAACTCATTGACTTATTAGCAAACACAAGATAGGAAAGCGAATGAGTAAGCGCTGGATTAATGTGATTGTTCAGTTAGCAGGATTGGTTATTGTAATCTATGGGTTATTATTCCAGTTATTTAATTTATTATCAGATAATTTTTACACTGTGACGAGCAACATAATTTGTCAATGCCAAAAACTAAGAGGGATAATTAGTTAAATTATACTCAAAAGAAGGAACTTGGCAATATGCATGGTTGGAGAATGGTGTGATAATAATAATAATACTTCTTTATTGCAGTAAAACAATTAACAAAATTGCATTGCAAGCGTCATTTCAACATATTGATTTAAAAATCTATAAACTAAAACCTATCTTATCATAGGAACAGTTAATTCCACATACTCATGTGTGAACCTAACAATATATTGTATTTTGCCAGTTTTGGATATCAGAAAAGGATAAATAAAATAATAATAATAAAATGCTAATTTTCATCCCAGCGGCCCATCGTAAACTCATCAACGGAGTAAAATGCCTTTGACAACAAAAAGTGTCTTAATCGAGATTTGAATTGTTTGGGTTCATTAATTCGTTTGAGATCTCCAGGGAGCTTATTGGACACCCATTTGAGATGGCAAGTGTTCGAACATAGCCGTTCTATGCTGTTCAGTTCTGAAATTGTTCCTGCCTCTGGTCTCGTACTGATGGACGTCCCTGCCCTGAACCAGTTCACATTTGAATCGGCAGTACAGGGTAACGTCGAGAATATAGAGGCTGGATAAGGTTAGAAATCCAAGCTCCCTGAAGGCCATTTTACACGACTCTCTGGGTTTTAATTTCGAAATTATTCGAACAGCTTTCTTTTGTGTTCTAAATACTCTGTCAAATTTGTATTTAGAACAGGTGCCCCATAGTCTCAAACCGTAGGTCAAATGTGGATGTACTATGCCAAAGTAGGCAGGTTTCAGTACATCAAACGAGCAGAATTTTGCTAGATTGCGTAAGACATAAGTGCCTGAGGCAACCTTTGAGCAAACTCTGTCAATGTGATCGCTCCAGGTCAGTCCCCTGTCCATCCCCAGAAACTTGGTGGATTCGGCATCATCTAGGATAGCTTCGTCCGCCATCACAATTGGTCTGTATTCGTCTTCTTGTTGATGGAGACAAAAATTTTATTACGTTAGTTTTGGCATAGTTATTTTTTAGATTTATATTTGAAAAAGTGCTTGATGCATGCGCGTTTTACTTCAATAAAGGCTTTGATCTCAAGATCTTGTTTCGTACTTGATATGATGCAGAGAGTAGTATCGTCCGCATATTGAATCACCTCTCCATTTTGAATTGATGAATTCAATCTGTTGACGTAAATGAGAAAAAGTATGGGCCCCAAAATTGAACCCTGGGGAACACCGTACTGCATTTTTACTTTGCCTGACAGGGTTTTCGCGATCTGCACACACTGCTCTCTGCCACTGAGGTATGACGAAAGCCATTAATGCGGCTGACCTCGAACACCACATGTCCATAACTGATGCAACAGTGTCCCATGATGCACACAGTCAAAGGCCTTTGAAAGGTCGAGAAATATGCTGAGCACTTGTCTCCAAGTCATCAACAACACAGTCAATGAGTTTTGTTACAGCATCAATCGTCGATTTGTTTTTCCTGAAACCGTACTGCTCAGGGTTAAGAATTTCAAACTGTTTAAGAAAACCTTCAAGCCTTCTAATGAAAACCTTTTAGAAAATTTTGCTCATGACAGGAAGAATGGAAACAGGACGGTAATTACTTGCGATGCAAGGATCATCCTTTTTAAAGATCGGAACCACTCTTGCTGTCTTCAAAGCTGAAGGGAAAACGCCTTGGGCGAAGGACAGATTTATCAATTTAGTAAGTGGTGTCAAAATGTGCTTGAAGCAACGCTTGATCAGCCACACGGACATTCCGTTGATGTCGCTGGACTTCTTCGGCTTGAGGTCTCTCAAGACGACTGCCATCTCCAACTCCCCCACAGGAAACAGAACCATGGAAGAGACCGGTCTCACTACTACATTTTCTACAAGATTGTGACAACTGAAAGATGTGCTTGGTACAGCCACAGTCGAAAAAAAATTATTAAATTCGCTAGCCACTAGAAATGGGTCGTCTGTTAATTTACCATCAATTTTTAGTTTCGAATTTGATTGTTTTGAGTATTTTGTTTGTGATGGTACGCTTTTTATTACTTCCCACGCACTTTTTGAAAAATTTTCTGCGTTCTCCCAATTTTTGTTCAACATCTCGTGCTTTAGCGGCTTTTATTTCCTTGCGACAATTTTGTTTAAATGTTCTATAAAAATTTTTGAAGTTTTCGTTATTTGATTTTAAATAAATTGAATGGTAAAATTTGAGCCTTTCTCTCAAGTAGAGAATATCCTGAGTAATCCAGGCATTACTCTTCCTATGAGATCGCTCCTTTATCATCCTATATGGGCAAGTAATATTAAGGTAATAATTAAGGCAGTCATTGAACGCAGTGAATGCTTCCTCTACGTGTTCAAAAGCATCCACAAATGACCAAGATTCTCTTTGGAGGAATCTATTGAGAATTTTAATGTTTTCATTTTTTAAATCTCTTAAATTTTGCTGAAGAGGGTTCGTATTTAGGATTGAATTGTTTTGATTACAGTCTCCTGTGCGAAATGGTCAGAGATGGCCGCGTCGAGAACAGTAACAGAGACGCCCGGAAAGTTTGTGATGACGTTGTCGATGGCCGTACTCGACCTGGCAGTCACTCGAGTTGGGTGTGCTCACGGACCAGACTAAGTCAAAAGAAGTAAGAACATCGCGAAACCGCTGGGTTTGAGGGTTGGGGCGGTCTAATACATCAATGTTGAAATCACCAGTAATTATGAATTTCAATGCCTTGGAACGTAACAAATTTAGAAGGGACTCGAATTGTTCAAAAAATGTTGTGAAGCATCCGATCTCATTCTTATTTATTGATTGATTGATCTCGTTCAATCAATAAATATTTCTTTGGTTGAGTATTAGTAAAGCATATCACTCAAGGTGCTTCAAATTTTCATTCTATCTGGTTGTATTTTCACATAATATCTGTAGAAAAAATTGACCTATAAGTTGACCTAATTATATATACAACCTTATATATATATATAATTTTTCTTAATGCTTCATTTCTATGTGTCCTATAGAATAAAGTTTTGATGTTGGTGCAGGTCACTCCATGTGGTTTGGCAGAGCGTTTGTATAGCCTACCTATTCACAAGATATCTAAAAAAAGATTTAATCTATAGATTTTAAATTTTGCATGAGACCTTTTTTACAGACAAGAATGAATGTATGTTAAATGTGAAGATACAAGAACAAATCCGTGGAATTTATTTTTACTGTCATTGAAGCCTATCACTGAGTAAGTTGTAAAAAACTTTTCTTCAATCTGCCAAGAGGCTGTAAAAACATCTTTTCTGTCTGCCTGTCAGTCCATCCACAGGACTTCTAGAAATTAAATAGGCTTGTAAACTTAAAATTTGGTATGCAACTTTAGTGAAGCCTGTTGTGTGACATGTGGTCTGGGGCATACCATTACCTTGTATCATTTAGATTTAATCTCAGTTCTATAAGTAACCCTTAGTCAGTTATTCAGCAGTCCATACTTGTCCATT
This sequence comes from Homalodisca vitripennis, assembly GCF_021130785.1. NCBI lineage: Eukaryota > Metazoa > Arthropoda > Insecta > Hemiptera > Cicadellidae > Homalodisca > Homalodisca vitripennis. The sequence goes on from NW_025780841.1 coordinate 9,686, forward strand.
AAAGCAGACAGGAAAATTGTGTTGGTATAAGACTGTGCTTTGTTTAAAGTTTGCTATCGACGATGGTAGGTTCGAAAGGATAACAGTATTTCTGACATTTTATATCTTTACCTATATTCATAAAAATGATTGTTTGTGTGTTTGTCCTTTATGGAATCGCAAAATATTAGACAGACCATTATGAAAATTTGTATGTATACGTATTTTTCCACGGAGAAGGTTTATAAGCTATGCCCATTGATGTAACTCACCACCAAGCGGCACTGCAAAAGATAAAATGTTTCAAAGCGCCTGCACACTATAAACTGCAATTACGAGACAGTTACGTATATTACATAGCCAAACACTATTTGAAGGCGCTAAATTATTATGTATATTTGTCTTTAAGATACATTTCTGATTGAACTTAAAGTTTGAGTGTTAGACCACTTTATAATAAAGTACATGTACGTGCACAATGGCTATAAACATAAACATATTTTCTTGATCGTGACAACAAGGCAAACTCTACATCGGCGTTGTAAATATAATTCAATTAAACCAGAAGTTCACATACACGGAAAAAGCTTACGAAAAGCGTACAAAGCCGTGGGAAACAGCTAGTAGTTTTATAAAAGGTATAACACAAAATTTTGAGGATTGGAAATTATCCTCTTCGTCATGTGGAGGAAATATTAATACATACAAAAATAAAGAACAGAAAGAAGTAAAGAAGGGAAAAAAAAGGGTTCAAAAATACCCAAAAGCTGCTTGGAGTCCAGTGGGATACTGGATCTCATCTGGATCTGGATCTAGTCTGTGCTAGTGTGCTGTAATTGTGATCCTCGTACTTATGATTCTTGTGATTTGTGCTCGGGAGCAGCTTTTGGGTATGCTTGAACCCTTTTCTTTCCCTTCTTTACTTCTTTCTGTTCTTTATTTTTGTATGTATTAATATTTCCCCCACCAGACCTTTTATAAACCAATAACGATGGCAAATGTTGGAAATCCTGTTATCCTTTCAAGACTGTGGTCGCTCCATGACTTCTCCACATAATTCACATTGTATCCATATTCTTGTCCAGTACTTTCTGTATTTCGCAGACAAGCTTACCTGTAATCCTGTAGATTTTTCCCATTTTGACAATCTCCCCCACGATACCGGCCACATGAGCTCCGAGGCTGTGACCGATAACGTGGATGGTCTCCCTCGCTACGTACTGCCGCAGGAAATCGTACAGTTGAGCTATCCTGACCGCCACGAGATCCATGAACCGACGAGATTGACGGTATGAGTGGTGAGACAACTTGTGCCAGTCCACAATGATCACATTCACACTCATGTGGGCAATATATGCTGTAACAACCAACGCATTGAACTGGAAATCTTTGAATCATTAAGAACATACTTTGAAATTTTTGTATTAAAAATACAACTAGTAATGTAGCAATGTTTAGTAGTTTATTTTCTATGATTTACAGGAGCAAACGATACAAGTCAACCAGCAAATACTTTGTGAGTTTGGCAAACTAATACATTGTGGTTTATTTAATTACTACAATTTATACTATACTGTTACTAGTTTTACTACATACAAGTATAGATGCCAAAGAATACGAAAAAATCATGCCAATAGAGGCCTACTACATTAAATGTAGACCATTGATTAAATGTCTAATAACGTAATCTGTACTCTTCAGAAAATTTGTGGTTCTGGTCATTTGACAGAATCTACCCTCAAAGTGTCAAATAATGTAGTTAAAAAAACTTTGAAATTTAAAATTAATTTACTACTACTAATCTAGTTACAAACCATTTCTCAAAGTCAAGCTAAAAGTTGAATTTCCAGTGTTTTTCCATCCATGAATCAGGATTTTTGTAGTTTTGTTGAAATCAAAATGTGAAATGAATAATGTTGATGGTTTCTCTGGAAAAATCTCGTGCGCTTCATAAGGGTTATATCTGTAACATAACTTAATTTATATTTGGGTACAGCAATGTCATATAAGTAAGAATATTTATCCTCCTAATAGACCTTAAATCTATTTCTGCACATTAAAGCAATATTTCTATATGTTACACATTTCGTACTTCTGTATTCTACTTCTCATTGAAAGAAAATTACTTTATTACAATTTTGTTTTTATCATCAAACCAATACATTTTAAAATCAAATCAAAAGTACTCTGACTTTTTAAAATAACAATATTATTGTAATTACTTCAGTTCAACTGTTATAGCAGTTAAATACTGCTTAATAAGTTTTATTCTTGTGAAACACAGATTTTAAAAGAGCAGTTTGTAGATAACGGTGTTGTAGAATGATTAGAAATGAAACTTTTAATAATTTATTTCAAAGTTTTATATTTGGGTTTTCCATGAGGGCAATGCTTCCTCAATCTGTACTGGAGCCATCTTGATTTGACCCCCTAAAGATCTATGTTAAACTTCAAAATTTTGTACACTTATTTTTGGTCATAGGTTTATTAGAGTTGTCTAATCTTAAAAATATGATTAATAAAAACTTGTTTTCTGTATTTTTACTACTAATTAAAGGAAAATTAATTCAAACTTTTTTACATTATCGATTCAGCACCTATTTAAAGAATACATACTTGCAAGAAAAACTATTGAGTTTTATTTAAAATTAATAAACTCAATAATTTTAATGTTTAGTTTGAGTGTATTTTAAATTAATTAGATCCCCTGACTCTATGGCCAAAAATAAGGGCATGAAAATGTTTGAGATTTAGTATTGTTCTTGTATTGGATAAACTTGAGGTTATTTGTTTCACTGCAGAAGCATTTTAACTTAACTGACTATTTTACGCAGTGTTCTTCATACGAATCCATAAAAGGCTCGTCTTAAATGTGCTCTAGCACAATTTATAACATAAACTGTGTTGTGTAAACAATTAACCATTTTATTATTAATTTATGAGAATTAAATTTTTTCTGATACAATTTTGTACTATTAATTTATTAGAAAATATTAGTTTTGAGGTTGAGGTTGAAAAAAAGGAAGAGATAAATTTGAATTTAAAAAAGAAACCGTATCGAACTTTCTGCCATAGGTTTGTTTATTCTTTTATTAATTTGTGAAATATTTGTTGTACAAAAATACAATTTTATTATGTTGGGATTTACACCATATTTTGATTTTTTATTAATTTTATTATAGCAGTTGAAATAGATCTTACTACTTTGTAACTCAAATATAATATAAAATTCTGATTTCTAGAAATATTAATGAGTGAACCTTATTAATTACTCCCTTTAGTATAATTTTAATATTTGTATTTTTTCATTTTATATTTATTTCTATGACCTATGTCAATATACACAGTAGGAAGGTTTTGGGTATTTTTATAACTAGCTAAATTAAGAATTACAACGCTTTCTTTTTTTCCAGCCTCAAAGCATGATTAGAAACACAACAGCTTCATTTGAAGCTGTTATCACAATAGCTCCAGTATGTATATTGGACTTGTGCTGAGTATTCTGGCAACATCTCTCATCAACCCCGCATATAGGGAATACTTTGGTTGCCTATAACCCATACTCTGCTCATCTTCGAAATAATTTTATTTAAAACGTCATCATGTAATTTTAAAATCTGAAAGAACATTGACCACTGTTTTTATTTATATTTTATAGTAGAGCCCCCACTTACCTCTACACTCTGCCAATCCACCCACTGGAAGAAGGGACCAAAGTCAATCAATGAGAAACAGAGGACCAGGGAGAATAGAACGGTTAATAACCTTAATATACTGCCCCTGGTTGATCAGAGGGATTTTGAAATTGAAGTACAAAACAAATTAATCATAAAACTCAGTCAAGGTGTGTAAATAGAATAAAATCCCACAATGCCACTTTGACCGCCTTACAGAATCTACTTTCATCATAAAAGAAGTCAACCCCTCTGCATACTGGTTAGCAACTGATACCAAACAAGACACAAGATAACAGACACCAGCAGATCTTCCAACAAATACTGTTGTGGATCGTAAAGGATATGCTGGAACCCTGAGACCAATATCAATGTTGAGATTTTAGCTCCCATGGAGTGCTTTGTGGAAAAAACACAAATCCACCAGAAAATAATGATTCTTCATCGTCATGAGTCCAAGTTCTTGCCTTGCAACATCTTTTTTTCAAATTTGGCATAGGCCTCCAGTAAACTTGAATGCCATCCAAGAAAGAAACCTTTTCTAACTCCCTCAGTTGCATCACGGGAGTACCCCTTATTTCTATTCCAGATCACAAAAGGCATAATCAAGATTACATCTTACAAGTGATTTATACAGCATCAAAACAGGTCACTTTTTTATGAAACTGTCTCGAAAACCACTTAATAAGCCCAAGATAGTGTTTTGCTTTAGATACTGTACAATTTACATGCTAGCTAGCTTGACATCAAGTAATACAACCACAGGCTGGTCATCTATAAGATAAGGAAAGAGAGATGTGTCATCCATCTACCAAGTAAAAGACATCACCACAGTCTTCCCCAGGTTCAAGAATTACATATTGTCTTTACCTCACTGAGCAATTCTATTGACAGAACCTTGAAGAAGATGATAATCATCAGTACCATGGATTGGTGATATTTTGATGTCATCAGCTTAAAGATAAACATTGCATTCCAAAACTGATGTTAAATAATTATTATAAAGAAGCATATTATTCCATAATAGTTTATTCATTGCATTTGTATCCAAAATGTACATAGACCTGGTGTGGCATTTGAAACAATATCCTTAGGAGTTTGATTACATTTTCATAGGTATCTAATGTATTAAGAGTTATTAATATCAGAAGTGTTCCTTTAGAGAAAATATTACTTTATTTAGGAAAACATGTTACAAGATTTCACCAGTAATGTGGTTTAGACTTCGTTAAGACTAAATAGAAATTCCAGCTTTATAACAAGATGTTAGTTTTTGTAAGCATATAGTGGCTAATTATAAATGGTCTAATTTCATCAAAAATATTTTAGGAAATATTAATTATTTTATAACAAAACAGTGTTTTGAGCCAACATTAAAACATGTATATATATATATATATTTTTTTTTTTTTAATTGTGAAAACATCATATTATCGTATTGATAAATTTACATCTAAATTTATATTATACTAGCTGTTCCCTGCGGCTTCGCATGCTTTTTGTAAGCTTTGCTCGTGTATGAGCACTTCTGGTCCAAGTGAATTATATTGTCAAAGACGATGTAGAGTTTACCTTGTTGACGCTATCAAGAAAATCTGTCAAAAGTGTATGTTTATAGCCATTGTACATGTACATGTACTTAATAATAAAATGGTCTAACATTCAAGCTATAAGGCCAAACAGAAATTCATTTGAAAGACAAATATCCATAAAAACTTAGTGCCTTCACATAGTGTGTGGTTATTATACACAACTATCTCGTAATTGTAGTTTGCAATGTGCGGCGCTTTGATAACTTATATATTTTGCAGCGCCTCCTGGTGGTGAGTTACATCAATGGGCATAGCATATAAACCTTCTACGTGGAAAAATACATATACATACAAATTTTCATAATGATCGGTCAAATAGTTTCTGAGTTTATAAAGGACAAACACACAAACATTCATTTTTATATATATAGATGAACAGGACTGTTCATAATAATTTTATAAAACACAATAAGGGGATGAGTCGGAAAAGTAAAAAGTGAACAATATTGATGAAAAAGTATTTCAGTCACAGACAAGTTTTGAACCCACGCTACCTCAAAATTTGGAATTCTTATCCAACACCTCAGATTATACGACTGCCAGTTCTTCATATGTGTATATTATTTTACTACATTTATATTATTATATAATCATAATATTCTCATAATAGCCTGATGTTCGCTCAAAAACTATTGTATTAAATTTCTGTTTTGAATGGAATACTTTTTAAATTTTTTATTGTAGAGTTATAAATCATATTACATTGTATTGAGGTTTAATACTTCTTAATATAAAATTAATTAGAGTACGATAACTTACTTGGTAAAGAGATAGAAATGGACATCAAGTTCTGGGTTAAAATTTCTAAGAGATCTTGGCAACCTTCTGTTTCTACATTTGGTAGCGTTACCTGTGAACAAAGGTTTTTGTTTACACTGCTAAAAATCAGTAGAGTAGCCAGGATTTTTAAAGGAACATTTAACACGAGAATTTATACATATGCACACTGCAACAGCCAGTAAGGAAACTATGATTTTGAGTTACGTAGAGTAAACATTATGTGTTTAGCAACAAATTTATTGCTGTAGTATGAATTAATTTTGTCTAATAGTTGATTATATACAGCTTATTAGTCTTTATGGAAGGTGGTTTATAACCCCCTAAACAAGGATGTAGCCAGCGAGGGGGTCCAGAGGTCCGGACCCCCAATTTTCATTTTTTCAATTATCTTTTTAGTAAATTATTATTATTATTTTAAAAATAATTCAGTATTACTGATATGTACTGCTGAAAGATCGTTCTCAACGAAGAAATGGATCAAGAACTTGTTAAGGAACAAAATGGGGCCTTACTCTCCGTCCACTTTGGGGAAATATCAGTTGTCTGGACCCCCCCAAAATTTGTTCCTGGCTACGTTTACTGCCCCTAAATACTCCTTGGTTATACCACTTCCAACAACAACTCATCATTTCTTAGAAGGCTTACTTCATTCTGTATGATTATGTATTATGAGTTACAATAAACCGTTTGTTTTAACCCTTTGAGTGCCAACATCTGATTTTACCGGACGTCAAATGCTGGCCAAAAAGTGCCGTCTGATTGTACCGAAAGTTCGGAAAAAAATCAAATTAATATTTCATTTGGATTTTTTGTGTATGTATTATCTTAATATATACAAAGGAGTTTTAATCAAGCTTAAGTGTGTTTGTACTATAGTTTTTTGTGTTTATTTTACAAACTTTAAATCATGAAACTCACATATAAACATTTTTGGTTACCGGAAACATGGCTACCGGAAACAACATGACATTAGTTTCTTAAATGTTGTATAACTTACTCATTATTGAATATAATGATATACATTTTTCAAGATTTATAGACAATTGAATTCGCATTCCAGTGATATGGACAAAGAAAAGCAGATGAATTTTTTTGTAATGGTAATTTGGTTGAAAATGAAATTTAGATAAATTTTGGAATTTTGTTTTAGGCAGTAAGTCCATTTTTGTTAGTCCTAAATTTGATTTTATGATATCTTTGTTATTTTATGTTAATTATGCAGAGTGTTCAGAGAAAAAATTGATAGCTTATTAAGTAAACTGTGAATATTTTACTAAAACCTTGCAAAATGCCTTCAAAAGGGCTGGGACCTTTAGATGCACCCACTAGAAAAATACCTGGCACTTTTCAGTACACCCACTCAATAAATACTTGGCTCTCAAAGGGTTAAACTAACAAAAAACAATTGATAAATATCATATTGATAATTTAAAACTTAGTAAAAGTTATACTGAACTGTTTGTTACTTCAATAAAGTCACTATAAATGTATTGAATTCCACAGACTTATATGTATAGTAATTAATTATTCATTAAATTAAAACCAAAGTAATTTTATTGTTTAGTTTGTTTCAATTTTAAGATTAAATGATTTGAAAAATCGTCCAACTAAAGTATCCATAAATATCTGTCTAGTAATGGACTACTATAATACAAGGCATATCATTGTAAACCAGGGTTGTTGCTAATGAGCTGTTGCTTAATGCATTTAGGCCTGAGATATATTGTTTAAGCTTCACACGAGTATAGAGGATTAGTTTCAGCAAAAACACTGGTTTTAAAATATTAGTTAATATATATTTACATTATTATTAAATAATACAGCCAAATTTACAGGCTTGAAGTGATATGTCTCATACTGTAGTAATTTATTAACTCTTTTTATTACAGTTGTCTCATGCTAGTATTTATAGTATATTGTAAAGATTTTGTTCTGGATATGATTAGAATTGAGAGTTATGATTCAACTCATTTATCTTAAACTGATATTACTTGTAATATTACACGCTATTTTTCAATTACTTGTTTTAAATTATCTTGTTGTGTAAAGTACATAACAAGGAAATGTTAAAAAATACCTGGTTAAGAAACTTAAATCTTACCTATTCCACAGTTTGGGATTCTTTTGTAACTAATGTCAAATATGAAAAAGGCACACAACAGAGCTGCCATCTTGTAAATCATCTTGTTCCATCATTATACTGATGCCTATCTCATCAGATCAAACAGCACACTGATCTTGTCAGCTGGTGCCACCTACTATATACATGATTACAACATACAACCTAAATAACAGTTCAAACTACTATATTTTTATATAACTGTATCAAACTCAACATTTTATACTCACTTAAGCTCTTACAAATACAACTTCATAATTCAGTGCCGCATTTTAAGGGGTTGATATATGGGCTATTGAGAGATACACAGTCTTTTGAATACAAAACAAGTTTATAATGAAACAACTAGATGAAAGAGTTTACAATATCAGCAATACATAAAAATTGTATAAAGAGGATACCAATTGTTATGTTGTTTTTACTGTTAATATTGGATAATTTTTATTCTGACATTATATGGAAAATTAGTTAGAATTATTTTTACATTGGTAATATTTTTTGTATTCTTATTTTTAGTTCATTCGTAGTTTCAGGCACCTCAGAGAGTGTCCAGCATGTAATTTAATGCAACTGAACTAAAAAAAAATACTGTATTAAGTATATTTTATTTTGTTAAACCTAATCACACTACTGGACATGTGATTATGCTATTCCTAAGATTTTATTTTTGTAATGTTTTTGTACTTTTTTGAAGGAATAAATCATTATTCTCATACTAGGGAGTGACATAATAAGAGATTCATTTGTAAATTTATATAGAATCAATGATACTCATTCATTACTGGTAAAGATTACGTTGCAATTTGTCAAACATTGCCACATTGAAAACAATCATTTTACACTTCAATGTTAAGAGCAATACAATCTTCCAGTTTGTCCAGAGCTTAAAAAAAGCAATAATTAAATAAATAAAAAATCAATTAAAAAATTAATTAATTAATTAAAAACTAATTACAACACAGATAAAAGAATTTCCTAAGATCAACAATTATTGTTTAATTCATGATTAATCCCAAAAAACTGATCCACTTCATAAAATGGGTGCTCCAAAAGGAAAAAAGCCAATTTGTCTTTTGAAAATACCAAATGGTTGTGATCTTAATCTATTTGGCAGTGCATTCCATAATTTTGGTCCAAGAGATAATGTTACTAATGAATATTATTTGGAAGTCAGTTTTTTGGTTTGCGCCCCTTGTGTTATATTGGTGGATGTTTTGATATGTTAAGTTGTTTGAACGTAGCCATAAAAAGCAACAGTTTATACACAACTAAACAAGGGACTGTCATAATATGAAGTTCTTAAAATTTTTGTTTACAAAATCCTTATAGACAATACCAGAAATATAATGTACAGCTTTTTTGTATTCATACAATTTTATTAATGTTATTTTTAAATGTATTTCCCCATATTTCAATACCATAAACATATTGAGAGTAAAAAAATGCATAATATGCCATTTTAAGAGCTTTTTCATTGCAGAATTCAGAGAGTTTTCTAATCATAAATGTTGCTTTAGATAACTTTGAACAAAGAGTTGTATGGTCATACCAATTTAAATTTTTGTTGATAATCAATCCGAGTAATTTTGTAGAATCATACACTGATATTACTAAATCAAAAGCCTCAAAGCAAAACCATTTATAAATTTGAATGTATGTAGAAAGTGGTCTAGTGGCAAATTTGGAAGTGTTGAAGCTGTCATGTAGGAATAGCCAACTATTTCCCAGGGAAGGATGTGGTGATTGGGGGAAGAAGAAATTGTCAGTGGGGGAGGAGGGGGGTCTGGAAGTCCTCTCGGAAAATGTTGAAAATTAACACTTTTGAACATTTATAAACCAATGTTAAACTGATTTGGTTTAAGACAAACATTTTAATTCTATACAAAATGTTATAAGTAGCCCTGATAACACAATAATTTTTAAAATTAAATGATAATTACTTACTGAATATTATCTTCATAAAAATTAACTTAGTAGTAACTAGTACTAGTTATAATAGTTACTGCTAAGTGAAGTTTTGTTTTTCCATTACTGATAGTTAAAAATAACAACTTGGTACTTATTGCTCGTAAAATACAAATAAAAATATTGGATTTTTTTACTGATTGTTTCATTCAAACAAAGTGTGTATTTAAATGGGTCGATCAATTGACTTCACTTGCCATTCACCCCATCTACATCACACTTACAAATCCCTTTTCCATTCATTCATAAAGGGTTGCGTTTTGTGGGGTTTACTCAAAGTTTAATTCTTTGCCTACCAAGGTCTCAATGTTTAACACAAGTGAAACCCCGCTGTAACCTTTGGTAGCAAATTTGTTATGTCTAGTGTGTGTGGGTGTTAAAATTATCAGCTAGTAAGAATTGTGAAAAGTTAATTTTAATATTAAAATCAGACTAATATTGTTTACAACATAGTATTTATTTTCCCTTTTGAAAACTTTTTAGCTACAGATAAATCATAATACACTGAATGTTGTAAATATACTGTAGCTTGAAACTTTATTTTCATGCGTATTTAAGTTTCATACATTAAACTAGCTAATCAACCATTAAGTCAATATTCTGTTGAAGTCAAGCCATTTCTACTACCAGTTATAAAATAAGAATTAACTACAAAATCGAAAAAATAAAAAATTAAAGAATTATTTAAAACTTATTTAACTAGTTTTTTTTAGATGCGCACAATGATCTTCAGTTCCCGAAAAAGAGAGAGGAATAAACTATGGCTAGAAACAACTGTCTGTCCCTTCCTGTCTCTCAATCCACACCATCCTCTCTTACCAGTGCCTTCTTTGCCAGACCGTCAAGAAGTAATTTCAGCTCAGTCTCAACTTGCCTGCTAGTGACTAGATCATGTATTTTAGCAATAAATCTCTGTTGTGTAATAATTTTTGTTTATGCTCCTCCTGACTTGGTGTTGAGTTTCAGGTGAGTTTTTGATTGCGTAGCCAACTTTGACTTTAATGTCCCAGTGTTTCAACTGTTTAATTTTTTGGATGCTGAAACTTATGTTTTAATTTGAATGTTGAATTTAGCTCTAGTTCACTTTTGTTTTTGTGCAGCGTCTGGTATCTGACTCTGTCTCAGACTTTACTTTTGGAATCTGGAGTCATGTTTGTCTGAAGAGATCCAAAGTCAGTGACGAAAAAGGTCAAAACAAACCTTTACATCATTATAAAATCAGAGACTTCTGGATCAGCCTTTGTCAATAATGACCTTTAAACAAAGAAAAACATTATGAATTAGTTTACTATATAATACAAATAATAATTACAGTTAAGAAAATGGCTGGTTTTATATTTCTTTTCTTATATTTAAAACAAAATTCATGTTTTCTAAGAATTTTTTGTCCTTAGGAGGTTACACTTCTGTGTGATCTGAATCAGGTCAGTAAGAGACTAAAACCTAATAGGATTTTGTAAATTTGCCGTTATTATGTGATACAAAAATAGAACAACATATTTTGAGGGTATGCATATATCCTCTTAATTAGGTGCCAAAAACATGCAGGCACCAAACAAATTGAACACCTAGTAAGCTTTCACCATTACTGGTAATTTACAGACGTATTATGTCACAGTTGTGGTATTCAGGTATTTAGTGCATTTGTTTTCTGTGCATGACCTGGATGGTGCTTGCTTCAGGCACCTTGGACTTTTAAATGTGCGCTTGAGTTCTTTTATGTACAAGGTTTTGGGTTGTTATTCATTTCAGTGTGTTCATTACCATGTACTTACTACATTTTTGTTGTGCATGCTTAACCTTACGCCTTCAGTTTTTGAACCCTGATGAAGAGGATAGATTCCAATTCTTGAAACTTAGTGTTCTATTTTCATAACATATAACCATAAGGATGGCATGTTTCATATTGGAAATATTCTCAAAATTGTCATTGTAATTATTTATTAAGCAACACTGCTGAATCCCCTAATATTTTACACACTGCATGCCACTGCAAACTTACAAATTAGTTTTAGTAGCAGTTGTTTACACTTCAATGCCTTTTATCTTCATATTTCCACATCTCAAATGTTTATAAGCTATTAGGTAATCGCATTTAAAACTCCATCTAAAAGTTGTTAATTTTCTTATTTTGTAGATGATAAAGTTGTAAACAATCTTGCTTTAATATTATTCTCAACACTGACAGTATTTTTTCATTAACCCCTTAACGGTTTTTGATGTAGTATTACGTTCATAGCGATTTCATTAGTGTTCTATGACGTAATATTACGCATCGTTATATTCTTACTGTTGTATTCTGTTGTCTGCGGTAATATTGCGCAAGAATAGTATTCCTTGACAACCGCGCATCGTTCAGTAGTCTGGTGTTTTCTACTAGATGTCAGCACTTTCTTGGTCTTCAGTAATGACTATTTGCCCCTTAATGAGTTCACTGTGGCCACAAGTGCATACATCTACTGCTTGTTGTATGTCAAACGTCTTGTAGTATTTTATGGTTTTATTTGTTGTATTTATTGTACCATGAAAATATATGACGTTTAAATAAAAGAATGGTTTCCTTTGCATGATAATGGAACGAACACAGATAGTGAAAATGACTTAGCGATTCATATATAAAAAAATTGATAAATGACACTACAAATATAACACTGTTTATTCATAAACAAGTATATATGTGTGTGTATATATATATATATATATATAATATATATATATATATATATATATATATATATATATATACAGGGTGATTCATGAAGTTCTCCCCCCACTTCTACAGCACATTGTACTAGTAAAAATAATGAAAAAATGTTATATAAACATAGGTCCGAAAACGCTTCGTTAGCGAGTTACAGCTAGCGAAAGATCTCGCCAGAATTCCTGGGTAAAGAGTAAAATAAAGCCATACTGAACTTTTGGAAAGCTTAATTAAGTAAGAAATATCGTGGATTCTTATGTATTTTTTACCTGATAGAGCTAATAAAATAGGTTTCAGAACTGTACATGTAGTAGTTTTTGAGGGATTCAGGGTTAAATGCAAAAAAACTGGGGCACGAAACAATGTTTTTTTTTAAGTTTGATGTACAATAACTTTGTTAAATTCGTAATAAATACATAAAATCAACAAACATTAATTGTAGAGAATTTAATTCTGAAAAAATTGATATAATCAAAGTCTAAAATAAAACAGAAATAAGTACCAAAAAATCGATTTTATTCAGTATAATACATTACTAGCTGTAAAGAAATACCGTATGGTATTTAGTTAAAATAAAACAAAAACAAAATGTTTGTTTCTTAATGATGAGATAAATTGAGAAAAACAAGATTAACTGTTAAATAAATTTATTTGTAAATAAAAATATCATGTTTTATTACGTTGTATTTTTTTTAATAAAAATTTACATCAAATTTTCGAAAATAAATGAAGCAAACATTTTCCCATTATTGTTTACTAATCATCGAAATGCAGTTTTTTGTTTTATTAATTTCTAAGTTGGTAACGCACGAATAACAGCTGATCAACAATGGTATTCTGTACTGTTACGTTAAAACTGTGTATTAGTGGTGTTTTGCAAGCTACAGCAGGAGATCGGGTTCTGTGAATCGTGTTATTAAATGCAATTTTTCTGTGAGTTATAATTCGATTGTTTATTCAGCGAAAACATGCCTTACTTATTTACATCAGAGTAATATGCTGATATGGTTTTTATTTTGGGTTACTGTAATGGTAATGCTAGAGCTGCTGTAGAAGAATATGAACTACGTTACCCTAATAGGAGCATTCCAGATACCAAAACAATTTCAGGAACTTGTCGTACTCTTCGGGAAACAGGATCACTACCAAGTACTAGAACCAATTATGAACGAGCTGTCCAACTTGATGATGATATTGTTATTAATGCTGTTCATCGTAGTCCAGGTGTAAGTACACGACGTATTTCTAGGCGGATAGGAGTTTCGCAGTCAACGGCGTGGAGGTCACTTAATCGAAACAAATTTTATCCGTTTCATAAACAAAAGGTTCAACATCTACAGCTAGGGGATGGTCCGCTTCGCTTGGAGTTTTGCAACTTTTTGAATATTAATAATCAACTCTACAAGCGTATTTTGTTTACGGATGAGGCACAATTCACTCGGGATGGTGTCAATAACTTGCACAATGAACACTCATGGGCAGAAGAAAATCCACATGAGGTAGTGGAACAGAACTTTCAACACCGATTTAGCGTCAATGTCTGGTGTGGCCTTTTGCACAATCGGCTGATTGGACCTTTCATATTACCTGGACGCCTAAATGCTGAGTTCTATTTGCATTTCCTTCAAGAAGAGTTGCCGCAGCTGTTAGAGAATGTTACTTTACATCTCAGACAAAATTTGTACTTCCAGCATGACGGAGCACCTCCCCACTTTTCACGTGCCGTTTCTGCTTACTTAAATCATCAATTTCCTGGACACTGGATTGGTCGTGGAGGGCCTCACCCTTGGCCACCAAGATCACCAGATCTATCTCCATTGGATTATTGCATCTGGGGATGGATGAAAGACATTGTATACAAGACAAAAGTGAATTCTCGTGATGAATTAATTGCCCGTATTATGGATTCGGCTGTGCAGATACAGGGAAATCCTGAAAAATTAAGAAACGCAACAAAAGCAATACACAAACGTGCTGCAAAATGTATTGATAATGATGGCCTCATTTTCGAACATCTATTATAAAAAGGTGCGTACGGTTGGCCCAACCTGATTAATTTTGCTTAAAACTAGTAATGTATTATACTGAATAAAATCGATTTTTTGGTACTTATTTCTGTTCTATTTTAGACTTTGATTATATCAATTTTCTCAAAATTAAATTCTCTACAATTAATGTTTGTTGATTTTATGTATTTATTACCAATTTTAAACAAAGTTATTGTACATCAAACTTAAAAAAACATTGTTTCGTGCCCCAGTTTTTTGCATTTAACCCTGAATCCCTCAAAAACTACTACAGGTACAGTTCTGAAACCTATTTTATTAGCTTTATCAGGTAAAAATACATAAGAATCCACGATATTTCTTACTTAATTAAGCTTTCCAAAAGTTCAGTATGGCTTTATTTTACTCTTTACCCAGGAATTCTGGCGAAATCTTTCGCTAGCTGTAACTCGCTAACGAAGCCTTTTCGGACCTATGTTTATATAACATTTTTTCATTATTTTTACTAGTACAATGTGCTGTAGAAGTGGGGGGAGAACTTCATGAATCACCCTGTATATATATATATATAATATATATATATATATATATATATATATATATATATATATATATATATATATATAAACTCTACAAACCTGTATCTGTAGAAACCAGCAAAACAAACATAGGTTAAGGTACAAAAAGAAAACCATTAAGGAGGTAATATTCTAGAATTATCGGTGAAAATCGTTTGCTCTTAAATTTACCCTTGTTTATTGTAATTCTTTTCAGAATTTAGTTCCAGGCTTTTCTTTCGAGGATTCTATAAATATAATGGAGCACTACATAAGTTTTTCTGTAGATACAAGAGAGACCAAGCGTACACAAGTTGTTTGTTTTGTATTCTTAAACATCCCTCTTCCCTGACAAGTAGAAAAATTCATTTAAAAGTATAATATGAAAATGAGAAGAAGTAACTAAAAAACTAAGAAGAATATTAATATTAAAACCTGTGATTTTTCGTTTTTTAAGGATATTATTTATGTTATAAACCAAGCACATATATCTCAATATCTTATTCAGGTAATCTAAAAAACGTGCAATTTTATAAATTTATAACTTTAAATTTAAATTTATATAACTCACGGCGGCCCTGGTTAAGTGCATGTCTTAGATACAGTGTACATGAAGTTGACACACATGTTTATATTGATGCATATAAAAATGTTTTGGTATAATACTTTCACCTAGATTGCATTTATGTGTTTGCTTTGATATTCACTCCAGGAAGATATCAGATTGTAGAACTCGAGACATAATGTTTCTGTTTTTATAACGCATAACTATGGAAATTATCCAAATATTCCTGTTATATTCATGTAAAAGTCGTTTGATAACATTAACAATTTTTTGTTAAACAACCAGTTGATATAATAATATTTTGTATAGTGTATTTTGACATATTTTATACTCTTTGTAATATTAGCTTTCTTTCAAATGACTGTGTTATAATTTCGTAACTCCTGATTTGGCTTCAAACAGCTGGTGTTTGACAGTGCAACTCTGGCTCTGCGCTGTCTGTCTGTTGTCACTGTTGTCGGTATGTTCGTAATAAGGACTGATTCACTCATCTTAGAAAAATAAGTTACGTCCTGTGATAATAATGAGCAGAGTGCATTTTCTTCCAATAGAAAATTATACATTTACAACTCTTTAACCTGTATTTCTGGTCGCCAAAATGACCACGACGTTGAATGAATTTACAGTTTATAGTTTTTTAATTTTTGTAATCAATGTTGTTCTATGCGATTCTTTTGCTTATCCCGATCAAGGAAAATGGGATTTTCAATTAGACAAGGTAGGCAATTTATTATTAATATCTTGCTCGTAGTATTTTACACTTAAATCTTACATAGATTGAATGTAAATTTCAATTTGAAATCGGTATCAATAGCAGTAGTAGCCTACTCTGAGAATAGACAGGCATTGTATATTGTTGAGCCTATCCCATAAATATTATCCACGTGACAAAGATACGAAAATTTTATTTTATATTAATTATTGTATCTAGATAACACATGTGAACAGAGTTTTCATGGTGCACATTGAACAATTACAGCACAATTAAGTTGGTTATGTTGTCAATGTGGCGGTATGAAAAACCTTTTTTCGCGAACTTCATGTGCTTTTTGCTTATAAGCTTGGATTGCAGATCAACTTTCCATGCTTGTTTTTCAGCAGCTGTAGTATAGTCTAATAAGCGGCCAGCACAACAATTGAATCAGTGACCCAAATTATCAATTAGAATTACCCAACCTATCAAATACAAAAAAATTCTAATTATTACTAGCTTAGCAGTTTTGAATCTATTATAGCAATATTGTTTCAAATTAATTCAAAGAAAGTCAAATCATTGTGTGGTATTTGAGTAATACCCGTAACTACAATGGTGATAAAGACGTTATTTGTATCACCAGCTATTAGACATGTAAGAAGTAGCAAAATAAGTAAGGCAAGATTTTTTTTTATCGGAGACCAATAAAAACTACATTATTAAAGAGAACAGACTTTATTTGGCTTAGGCCTACTGTAAAAACTAAATATCATTACGACGATCAGTTCTTGTTTTCTATCTCCCAAAATACCCATTCCATTGTTACGGATGGGACATTTGGACAAATTTTAGAATATTTAAAATGTTTTTATGTGATATTATTTTGACACATTTGAAATGTAGATGTTTACTGCAAATATTTTATATTTATTGTCTAAAACATATTTATGAAATCCTAGGAATATTTAAAAAAGTATCTGCAGGATTTAATTTTTGTTACTAATGAGACAATTTTTGACACTACTGGAGACCTGAAAAAAACTAGATTATTAGAAAAAACTGACTTTCATTGACTTACTGTGAAAATTACATGTCATTATGACGATCAGTTCTTGTTCTCTACCTCCCAAAAAGAATTGACGTTGCATGAAGTTAGCCACTCTGCCCCTATCTAATATTAGACGATAAGTAGTTAAATACATATGTACTTGTTATAAATATAAAAAGTTATCAAGGAATCACGTTTAGTCAGGGTTTTTTTTCCGTATTTTCTGTAACATTAGTAGTATAGTAAATTAAATTTTATTTTCCTAATGGCATGTACAAATTTCATTCATAATTACGTATAGGTTAATACATGAAAATAGTAAAAGTAAACAACAGTATAACTAAACTTAACATTGTGTTACTGTGGCGGTCATCGGTGACCGCACCACGTGCAATGTGTTAAATAAGAAAAATTAGATGAACATTTAGGTTATTAAGTTTCCTTACCTACAAAATTGTGGTTCGGTGAGTTTACGATAGTGTTTGGTCTCAGAGATATTTGTGATCAGACTCCCTAGAATTATGATTTGATTTGTTATTGCTCTGGTAAGTTACTATCCTAAATAGTGTTTTCATTCACCACCATCAGTTCATTGATGAACGGAGGTATTAGTCTCAGCCTGTTTGATGATTAAGTGAGTTCTTTTCAAGAATTTAGTTCTTAAGACTTTCAATGCTTAGTTTTCTATTACATTTTAATAACAATAGTGATCTTTAAAGTGTTCTATCTCAGTCTAATGTTGTCAGCAATAGGAAATCACTTATGCTATATGTGTGATTAAAAACTGGAATTGGAAGAATTAAATGCTATCAATGATGTGAAAATCAACATTTTCCCTATCATTTATAGTTTCTCCTATTAATGCTCTTTTTCCTTATATTTTACCATTTGAGTTAGTGTGAAATTAATTATTGAAGAGTCACATATTTACCGTAAATTATCTACCAGAATTTGTAATGGCATGTGGCAATATATTTCTGATTCCATATTTTTAGTATTTGTACTGTTTGCTTTATCTACATCTTTATACTGCTAAGTCCTACCATGTATTAAAAAATAGTATTTAAACTCTGTGTATTCTTACAAAACTTCCATGTATTCTATTAAGGCTACACTATTTTCATGTTTAGCTGTATACAAGTATTCTAATGTTAAAATATGATGGATGTTCATAATTATATATATTTGAATGTTTCAGCAAAATGATGAGGTGGCAGTTGTCAAAAGTCTATTCAAAGAATCAGAAATACGCATCCAAAGTAAGTTTTAGATGTGTTATTTTAATTGTATTTTACCAGAACAACACAAATTCATTCATAAGTTTACTTATGTTACCTACTAGCCCATATTTTAAAATTAAAAAATTGATTGGCTATTTGCTTACTTTAATTTTGCTTTAAAAAACCGAAATACTCCTGCAACCTTCATATTTAAATTTGAGTATTGTATAATACTCTGTTGTCTCTAATAAAAAAACGCACATACTGCCTTTTATACATCATATGGTGACTGTTTCAGTATCATGCGAGAGCCAAAACATTTCAAAACCAGCCATGCTGTCGATTGCTTGGTCTCTAACTGAAGTCACCTGTTGGAGAGACTATCTCAATATCAATGAAGCGGTAAGTGGAGCTTTTTACGGAATTTCACACTTTATGAAGATAACTTTGAATGCAGTGACATCACCAATTTTTACACTATATAAAGTCTTTTTAAAGTGACAGGTTGCAAACTTTGATTCTTTGTATTTTGATGTTTAATATTATATTAAACATATTATAATATTATATTTTATATATATATATATATAACTTATATATATATATATATATAATATTATATATATTATAATAGTACCTACTACAACTGTGGTGTCCTCACTGTCATCAAATATCTATTTTCTTTCAAGAAATCTATCTGAAATTTTTTTCCCTCATATCACGTGAGCGTTCATAAAGGTTAACTACTAGTAAAATATTTATGATAACCTAATCTAAACCTACTTATATTGCATAATAACAAGTAGGAGAGAGGGAGAGAGTGGTCTTTGGATAATACTAAGTAGCAAATTTTTTTATAGAAAACAATTACCATTGTACAGTAATGCAGTGGTGTACTGCAGGACACTTTACTGACTTATCTGCAATAGAGAAATTTTGCTACACACTATACATATTATCGACTCTGAACCAAAATTACATTTTTTACAATAATTTTACCGCTATTGATATTTAGCCTATCAATAAAATAAATCTGTTTAGTCCATGTGGCTTAACCCTTTTAACCCCGACGTCCGTACTATACGGACGTTGTAAAAATGGCGTCAACTCCCGACGTCCGTACAGTGCGGACGTGCACTTTTTATTACTTTACTGGCCACCTATTTCACCAAATGCTTTGAAATTTCACAGACTTGTGCACAAAGATATTTTGCATCGAAATATATTAGTTTGTAATGGTTTGACTTCGTATTTTGTCAGTCTGTGACTGAGCAATTGCAGTTTGTCTCGACTGACTGCTCACGCTTGTTGCAGACAGCTGTATATCACGTGGTTGTGAATATTCCGTTTTCTTCACAGTTTTAGGTTAAAGCAGTGCAAAGTACAGCAGTTAAAGTTTAGTTTATTATTTTTTTGATTTCAAAATGAGTAAAAGACATTGTTCAAAGTCTCCCGTAAGTGAAAATACACTAATTAGTAACCTAGTTGCAAATGGTGTGGATGTGATTAGTGACCCCAATTGTTTTGGTGAACACAAGTGCTAAAACATTTTTTAGTGATGTAAATATTGTTTTAAAACTTTTTTAAAATTTAGATTATGAACATTTTTATTTATTTTGTCAGAAATAACTTTGGTTTTATGTTTATTTTAAGTACTGTGAATTTCAAAGGTTTTGTTACATTGCCTTGCCCAGAAATGGCAAAAAGAAAAATGTACACGGCTTTACAAAAATTGATGTTACTCCACTTGTAAATAAGGTAGGCCTATAATTTTTTTTCCTTTTATTAAGGATTAAATATATCATAAAGTAAATGGGTATTTTTGTGTCAAATATTTTTTTATCTATATGGTTTCCATGATCAAACTTAAAATGTTTTCATTTTTATTTATTTTTTATATATGTATATGTATTTAAAAAAAGGTTTCTTTCAAAATAATAATTTTATTTGTATATTTCTGTAAGCTACATGTATAAAGAAGTAAAACAAAAAAAGAATTACCTAAATATCTTAATAAATAACTGAGTTATGAATTTTTTTACAAAACCCTTACATTTTGTCTGAAAATGGCTTGGGATTTCTGGCACATCACTTGATTTAATGGCCGGGGTTAAAAGAGTTAAGTTTTATTTTCGAACTCTATGTAACAGCATTAATTCTGTAATATTTTTATAATTCATAATACTCTAGTTTAAATTACAATAAAATGTTGTGAATATATGTATATAAATGAAATCTTTGCTAAGCTAAATGAATTGAAGGGGTATGTTCATGTTTGTGTGCGCAAACTTGTGTAAATACTCTTTATTGTGCCAATATTGTTTTTTACACTAACCTACAATTAAGGTTATGTTTGTGTTTTTTTAGCTGAGCAGAAGTATTTCACCCAATGACCTCCAGAGAGCTCTTGGCAACACGTCCTTCTACACGATGCCGGTTCCTCCAGAAAAACACGAATGCACTCATAATATTCAGCTCGTACGTTTCCTTTTTTTTATCACAAAATATAAAAATAAAAACTATGCTGACAGTCAAAATTCAGTGCACTACAAATACAACCCCAAAACACTCAAAATATGTGGACTTACCAAAAATGCAGTGCTTTTTTTTCTGGAACCCACCAGGATACTTAAAATATAATAATATAAAGTGCTCTCAATTCCACACAACTTTTGAATTTAATAAACATAAATTTAATAAATAAAGTTTGAAAAATATAATATTTAGTTTAGGTTTTTTTTAAAGTAATTTTGTATGAATATTGAAAATGAAGATTGTAATGACGTACTGTACATGAATATTTCATACAGAATTCATCCGCAACATTTGTAATAATTTAACCGTTATTGTATTGACTGGTCTGAATATAGTATTCTGTGAACATTATAAAATGAAATGAAATGAAAAATGACTTTATTAGAGGCGAAGTTAGGACTAGAAAGTCCTCTCTACCACTTAACCTCATAAAAATTCAACTAACATATATATGTATACATTTATAACTAAAACTTGGTCTATTTATTTACATTACATATTAAATGAATCTTAAAATCAAAACAATCATCAATAATTAATGTAACTATATACAAATTTATAATAATATCGCATGACACACACTCGCATTCATTCAACTTGCATGCAATTGCCCTAAGTACCGCACACCAAAGCCGCCAACCACTATACCCCCTGAGCCCCCAGCATCAAGGCCCTGAACTCCGCCCCAAAGCGAGTGCGCTTATCGATGGCTCTGATGTTGATGTTGATGGCGCTTATACTATGTTCGATTAAATAAAGCCCTTGTACTTACATACAAAGAATAATTAATCAAGCTCAGTACAGATTCTATTATTGTTCCGCAAGAACATGTGATGTACTCCTCAGTATACGGCAAGTCCAGGGTGATGGAAATATTAAAAAGCTATTTAAATATTTGCAAACTATCTCCTTAATTCGTAAGATCTAGTCAATTCTTGTACCTGAATTAGATTTATTTATTGTTATATCTAATGGATTTGGACCCCTGTATAGTCCTTCCTTGTTTGTTAATTAGTATATAAGTGTGTCCTCTATAGAATCGTTAAGTGAATTATTATATATTATTTGTTAGAATTTTACTCTTTATTGTGTTATTTGTTGTATGTATGTAAGGGGTTTTTGCTCTTAAAAATTCCTTTTATTGCCTTACAAACTCATTTTATTTGAGTTGATAGCAATCTCAAACAATTGTCTAAGATAAGTAATCACGTATTTGTGTGCCTTTTCATTATTTGTTTTGTTGAACTGTATTGCACCTCAGTGCTATTGTACTATATACTTTAGAAGATATAACGTTTTGTCACTTGGACTTAACATTTAAGCGCACAAGAATATTGGTCTTTAAAGGGTTACGGGCTTATCGATCTGAAAGATTTTAGTTTACTTTCAACTTCAGTGTTGTATTTCTCATGAAGTTTCAGATGTTAAAAGCTGTTTTTTAATGTATAAAAGTCATAGCATTTATTTTTAAAATTTTTTAAACATTTCAGCAATTTAAAAATAATTGGGCACCAAGGTCTTCATATCAGTATCACGTAATGAGTAATTTTTAAACGAAAGAAGTTGAAAATGTAGAGGTTGTT
The DNA here is from genome assembly GCF_021130785.1 of Homalodisca vitripennis. Taxonomy (NCBI): domain Eukaryota; kingdom Metazoa; phylum Arthropoda; class Insecta; order Hemiptera; family Cicadellidae; genus Homalodisca; species Homalodisca vitripennis. The sequence goes on from NW_025780841.1 coordinate 32,704, forward strand.
GACCAATGTCACTATAAAAAGAATTAACATCAAACCTGATCAGGGAAAATTACCATTGAAAACATCAGACGGTGCTCAACCCAATTTAAAAATCTGTGCTCATACATAATTTGTAAACAGTATTGCTATTGTTGGTAATTGCTTGATGTAAATTGTAGAAGGAGCTCACAATAGCAGACCCCTCAACGTCAGACTCCCATCCTTCTGAGATGCTGTCAGAGGGAGCAGGGCCACATGGAATGCCTTTGAGTCCAGCCGAAGAAGCGGGCTCCAAGAAGAAGAGGAATATAGGACAAACTCTAAAAAACATTCACACTGTTAGTTATTCGTTAGTCATTCATTTATTGATCGAATTGTAATTATATTTGCTTATTTGTTCCAAACAGAGTGCTGAACAATTCATAACATTTTCCTGTTAAAATGGTAACATTTAATTTTCTCACATAATTTACTTTTTGTAAATCAGAAAACATTTGTATTTTGAGTAGTCTGTATTGGATACTGATTGAACACCCTTTGTAAACCATGTCCGATGATACATTGAACAATCGTGCTGTATGTCTAAAAGACAAATTTCCGATCCGATAGCAAATATCAAAAAATGTTTTTAAAATAAAATATGGTATTTATGGGTTATTAATTAAACACTGTACTTAAATGTAAGATTACTTTGGTTTTATTTTGATCTATTACGTAATTAATTAATAAAAAACTATGGCTGGCAGATAGCTTATTAATTGTAGTATAACAAGCTGATTAATTGTAGTATAACCAGCTTATTAATGGTAGTATAACGAGCTGATTAATTGTAGTATAACCAGCTGAATAATTGTAGTATAACCAGCTGATTTATTGTAGTATAACCTGTTCATTGTTCCAGTTGACAGTTGTTTACATAAAGTCAGTTGCTTATTGGTTTTTATCTAGTGCTGCAATTTGTCTTTATATTTTGTGTCAATAGATTCATCTTGAGTAATTGAAGCTTCCGTTATGTAAAATGAAGTTAATTCCTTCAAAGGCAACTTGAAACCATAAATACTATTATTTGTAAAATGAAAAGAAAATATAAAATCATAATATTGAGTATAGATTGAAAGAAAATAATTGATTTTTGTTAAGTTGTGTAAAGTGAGTAGTTTTTGGTTATTTCTGATAATAAATGTACTACAAAGGCAAACTTTTAAAAATGTGTATAAATGATGTAGAAATGTAGCTGATGGACCAAAATTTTGTTATTTCATAGCTTTATAGTATTAGAAAAGAAACATAACAATCCATATATTGGGAGTGCCGATAGCAAAGCGGTCTAAGACGTTGGACTTTGAGTCTGAGTCAGAGATAGCGCAGGTTCAAATCCTGTCTGTGCCCCTTGCACTTTTTATCAGTACCATCTTGTACTGTATCGACTCTCCCCCTTATTCTGTTAGAAAGATCCTCACACCGGGCCATGAGGACTGGCAGAATAAGGCATAAAAGGGGACCGGCTTCTCCCAAAAAAATGATCAAGTCCACACAAACTTAAAAAATTTCCTCAATCATAGGCAAATATTTATAATTGTTCACTTTTACTTTACGAGTCCACAGTTAAAATATTATAAAGTCAAAATTGATAAACACCTATACAATACATAAAAATAAAGAGAATATAATTCTGAAAACCAAAACAAAAATATTATTCTATGTATGAACATAACAATTATAATTATAACAGTACAGCTTTGAAAAATACCTCCCTGTATTTTTGGCTGATGTGTTCAATTCTTCTGCCAATCTCCAAAGTTTTATATATCTAAGTCGACTTTCTTATTTGTTAAAAAAAGCATTATCTAATTTCAAAACTTATTTTTTCATTCAGCATTACATTACATTTGTTTTTTATAAATTACTTCCTATTATCTAGAAGGCATTGAGGAGTAGGTCACTTATGTGTTGCATCAAAGTGTAATATTAATATTATCTGGCTGTAGACCTCTTTTGCAGATAATTTTAAATGTCATCCTTTAACAGGCATTTAACCTCATTCCCTACAGACGTCAGCTGCACTGATACTACTAAAGAAAGCATGTTAGCTCTGTGTATGTGTGGAAAAAGTGAAAGCAAAAGTAGAGATAATGATTTATCAGGCATTGTCACCAGCTCACAAAGTGCATAACCTATAGTGTTAATAATATTCCTTTGAACATCACCAAGTTAGATTTGAAATTATTTTTATAGAAAACTCAACTTTTTATTTTACTAATAAAATAGAGTTATGTCTAGTATATAAAATTGTAAGTAGCATCAATTGCTTTACAATCTTCCAGCAATATATTCAACGTACTTTTAAGAACTCATTTTGATTAATAATTGAAAAGTTTTAATCGCAGGTCTCTGAGAATAAGTATAATGGAGATAAAATTATAGTTCAAGGTTGCAAAATAGCATTTTATTATTTAAACTATAAAACATTTATTTGAGGGTTGGAGTTTTTATTGTGGTGTCTTGTGGATAAAGATTTTGAGATTAAATATCATTACTTGCTTTCATTGAACATGAATACAAATTTTGAATTCTGTGCCGTAAGAGTTAAAATGTTTAACTAAAAAACATTTCTGAAATAATAAATTATATAATCTGTCCTCAAAAATATACATAGATTGATCATTAAGTACAAAATGAAAGATAAAAATTAATATTCCCTATGTGTCTAGACTAATGTAAACTAAAAGTGTGAATGTAAGCTTGAGAAAGACAAATTTGTTTATAATATGTTTTATTACATAAACATAGCATACTTTCCCCTCCACCCCCCCCCCCCCCAGAAAAATAAAAGGTTATAAAAACGTTACAAAACTACGTTACTGTCAAATGTTTTCTACTTTGAACCTTTAAATGGAAAACATTTTAATATAATAAAATCTATACTACCTCTTATCTGTAAGTGGTAACGATGAAATACCTTTGAAGATCATTTATAAAATGAAGGAAGTGTTTATGAAAATCTTTACACAATTATTTTCATTTATTGGGTAAATTTGTAATTGAAATAAAATGTTCAAAAAATGATCCAGATCCAATGATTGTCAACAAATTGCAGAACAACTATCTTTGGCAAAAATATTTGAAAATTTCTTTCTCTTACGACTGACAGGTTACGTTAGAAAAAAATCTTTTTTTGCTGTTGAAAAACATGGATTTATTCTGGGTAGAACTTAACTGTATTAGTAAATTAAACTGAAAAAAATTGAATTCTTAGACAAACAAAACACTTCAGCTGGGTTTTAAAATGTAATAAAATGATTTGACAGTATTTCATTTGTATATTGCTCAATCCCCTATATTGGAGCTAAAGATAACTGAGCTAAATTTTATTAAATGGTATCTTGAAGGAAAGCAACAATATCTTTGATTCAAAACAGACCAGAAAAATATACTCTAATGTAAATAATGCAATATTTACGTCTTTATCAGAATTAATGGATGTACAGTGTTCGGTACGTAAATGATAACTGATTTGTTAAGTTACATTTGTAACATTCAACGATATATTACTTGCATAATCTCTTGTTATACGCATCTGTGTATTTATGCAAATGACATCAATTTGCTGAATGTTGCTTTCAGAAAAGGAAGACATATGCAAATGTGAAGTCTGTAATACATTATATAGTCTATTATTTCGCTGAAAAACCATTGCTAAGTTGAAGTTGCATGCAACATTTCTAGTCTATAGCTCATTTCGTCCTCGTCATATCTTGCAGACAGAGAGTAATTGCAAAGGACATTTTTCCAGTCCTGAAAAAGAAGAGAAATTTTTCTAGCCCCATGAGTGACCAGAACACTCAGCCTAATGCCATGAAGGATAAGTTAGTTTTAAATTATATACATTTGTATAAAAGGAAACTTTTCTCAATCCACACTTTGCCTTATAACATAAATCACTGATTATTATTGTACCAAACTAATAGGATAAACTTTACACTGGCTTCCAAATAGCACAGCGACTGTCTTCGTGTCGGATGGTACAGTATAATAAGTTTGTGTACGTTGTGTTTTGTTTCGCACACACCTACGTAGTAAAATTAACTATAATCAGGTTTTAATTTCTTTAAAATTACTAAATGGTTCAATTTTGACTGGTTCTTATTTTTCAAACAGCTGACATCGTCGCCGCCAGTGTTCAAGGTGACCAAAGATGGGTTCTATATGTTGACTCTGCAGATAACTTCAGACCTTCCGTTTTCTGCTGATGTCCACATCGAGATGAAAGGCAAACAAGGCTACCTATCTGCTGCTGACTGGCCTCTCCTCCCGGTACGCACAAATAGTGTAATGCTCTTAGTTACTCTGTACACATTCAATTACCGTAAAACGTTGATTGAAACGTTAACACCGTTAAAACGTTAACAATTAAGTAACGTAAAATTTAATATTATTTAATAATTAACTTTATGTGCATTATTTGAATGACAGTGTCGTTGAAACACATTACAATGTTTTAAGTTAAAACTGGTAGTTTATATAATACTTACATCTTCCTGAGCTGTAGATAAATAATGAGACCAATTATGCTCTTAGGGAAGTGTCTCACAACATATTGTTTAACCAAAGAAGGAAGAATCTGTCACTTTGATTTTTAAATCATCACATTACTATCTTGCTTTCTGAGGGGAAATTCTTCAGAATTGTACCTTATTTGACCCCTTTTCCTGTAATCGGGAATGAGAAATTACTTGAATTTCACGTTAGAGTTGAATCTTTAGTAGTTGGTAGGCAAAAGATTTATAATAGAAAATTTGTTGAAGAGTTGAGTTAAATTTACCAAACTGTGGACAAGGCATGGTGCAGTAAAATATGCAACTTTATACCTCAAAGAAGAGGAATCAAACCCTGTACAAACAGGGCACAGCCCTGCAGCGTGGTGAATTTCAGAATAAGGAAGTAGACAATCTCCACTTTACCACTTTAATCAAATTTACTTATAAATTAAGTGGAGTAAATTGAGGTTCAGGGAAGGAGCTAACACTGGCTTTTAATACTAAATGTTGTACCTTGTTTCATTGCCAATGTATTTTACTATCTATATTCTCAAAGTTTACTCACCATCTCTATCTGTTTTTTTGTATTATTATGAAACAATTAATATTTATGACATCGATAGACTCAGAAACTATGAGATAATGAGATTTGTTCCGAAAAAATATAGACTTTACAAACAAGATTATTAAGGAATATAATCTAACCACATTAACAAGTTGCGTGGTTAGATAAAACTAAACAATAGACAAGGAAAGGTCTGATAACAGTCCGGTTTTCTCTGAAAAGAAATTGATGTGCAGATCACTGCGGTATATTGAAAGTTTCTCACTATATTTAACTAAAATTAACCTTAAAATAAAAATACATTAACGTTGATAAGAGCACAACTTAATCAATTTAAACTCTAGTCAATCTTATTCTTACATACAATGTTTAAATATACATAAAAGACTAATATATTGAAGACTTTAACAAATCATCTATTTAAAAAATACAATTTATATAATGACAATTACTATATAATGACTATTTGACCGATCATTATGAAAATTTCTATGTATATGCATTTTTCTACGGAGAAGGTTTATATGCCATGCCCATTGATGTAACTCGCCATCAGGCGGCGCTGCTAAAGATACAATTTTTTAAAGTGCCTATACATTATAAACTGCAATTACAAGACAGTTACATATATTAAATAGCTAAACACTATTTGAAGGTGCAGAGTTGTGATGTATATTTGTCTTTAAAATAAACTTCTGGTTGAACTTAAAGCTTGAGTGTTATTTTAAAATAAGTACATGTACGTGTACAATGTCTATAAACATACACTTTTGACAGATTTTCTTGATCGTGGAAAAAAGGCAACTCTACATTGGCGTTGGAAATGTAACTCACTTGAACCAGAAGTGCGCATACACGGGCAAAGCTTACAAAAACGTGCGAAGTCGTGGGGAACAGCTAGTTCAGTATAAAGCAACATATCATATAAAGATCGGTTTTTGAAGGGATTTCCCATCCACATAAAGAATTACCACCTCACTATATAGTGCGATAACTGTCAGGATATGTAGTTTTGAAACAGCTCCAGCTTCAGTTGAAAATTTTGGTAAGTTGGATTTTTCACTTCTGAAGGAGCAGATGCTTTTCAGATAAAATGTTATCAACAAAACCTTCAGAAGTGGTACATTTCTTTCAGTCCTCAAAATAACAAAAATTTAACCAAAACTGAGGAATTGAGTTTTCATCAACTTCAATAATTTAACTCTTTAACGAGTATAGGTGTTTGTTACAAAATAGTATTGACGTTCCAGAACGTCATATTAAAAATCATGTGAAAATAGTAAGGACGTTCTAGAACGTCAATGAATTATGACTTATATTACAAGTACTAGCGCTTATGTTTTTCCTCTATGGAAGAAATCCGCCCCACTGTTCCTAACCTTAAATAACTGAGCGCAGTTTCCCGCGTAAATACTGTCAGCTGCTTTCAACTTACAGGGCGGCTGTAAAGGTTTTCTCCGCACACGGATTCCCCGCGATTTCTAATGTCACCAGCAATTGGCGCTAACAACTTCTACAGTCGCATTCTGTTACTACGCTGTAAACATTCACTTTGTGCAGTTTCTTCTACAATGATGAAATAGTGTAGTTTATTGTTCTCAAGTCAGTTTCCTTTTGTGTTGTGAAATGGATCCAGAACGTAACTTACGTAGTGACGACATAAGAAGGGAGATATACGAGTGGAGTGAAGGAGATCAAATCTCAGACAATAACAATGACGTTTTAGGCTCCGACGATGAGAAATGTGTTTGGTGATAGTGGGGATGAAACAAGATGAAACCGCAGAAGATATCCTCGCTGCTTCTTACTTCGACAATGACTTGACGTGGAGATACAAGAACCTGCGTTACCAGTAAGTGAGTCTGATATTTGTTCCAATTTGCAAATGGAAACATGTTGACTGTTTTGAACCAAAAGACTTTATATTTGATGATTCTAATTCTGGCCTACAAGTTGACTTTGAGGATAATATTGAAAAGGAAATAGATTTATTTCATAAACTGTTCGATTACGATTTAGTTTCGCACATTGCTTTTGAGACTAATAAGTATGCCCAGCAGCAAATGAAAAATGAGGCAGGAATAAAAGAATTCTCCAAACTCAGACGCTGGACAGAAACAAACCCTGATGAGATGTATTTGTTTTTTTGCGATTTTGCTTCTAATGCCCCATTGCAAGAAAAAATTCACTAAAACTCTACTGGAGTACAGATCCACTCCTCAACACTCCCATATTCCCTCAGGTGTTCAGTCAGGATAGATTCCTATTGTTGCTTCGAGTATTACATCTTGACGACAATTCCACTAGAGGCGGGGGGAGATAAATTATACAAAATCCAGAACGGTTATCGAAACCCTACGGAGAAAATTTTTTTGAAGCCTACTCTCCTAATAAGAACCTGGTCATCGATGAGAGCTTCATGCTATGGAAGGGGTCGCCTGGGTTTTCAAACAGTACATTCCATCTAAACGCAAGCGGTTCGGAATAAAAACTTTATGTATTGTGTGACAGCAGTTCAGGCATCGTCCTTGACTTTATTGTTTATACTGGCAAGACCACTGACTTGTTGAATGAAAACGAAGACGTCGGAGTGTCAGCAAAGGTTATCAGAACACTAATGCAACCCTACTTAGCACGTAACCATGTGTTGTACGTTGATAACTGGTACAGCAGTCCCGGCTTGTTCAACTGGCTTCTTGAAAATGAAACAGCAGCTTGTGGAACTGTAAGACAAAACCGGAAAGGTCTCCCTTGCTTACCCAAAAAAATGAATAAGGGAGATTGTGAAATTAGGAGCCAAAAACACATGCTTTGTGTAAAATGGTGTGACCGCCGTAATGTAACAATGCTAACAACAATCCACAAGCATGAAATGATTCCTGTGACTAAGCTTGGAAAGACTGTAAACAAACCAAGCTCTGTCATAGAATATAATAGGAATATGGAGCAGAGCAGTCGACCGCTCTGACATGATGATATCTTTCAATGACAGTGCAAGGAAATCAAAGAAGTGGTACCGTAAATTATTTTTCCACTTGATTGATATGGTTGTTTTGAATACATACAACATGTTTGTCATCAAACAAAACAAGAAAAGTGGGTTTTGTGACTTTAGACTAAACCTCATCCGACAAATATTGGAAACACATCACACTCCAAGAGAAGGAAGGCTGGTAGCCGCGGCGCCCGAGAGTCGTGCCGCCGCCAGCCGCTACCAGAGACCAACATCCGCTCCGCCTGACCGGCAGACACTTCCCCCCGCCCACTGCCGACGCCCAGAAGGTCAGACACCGGAAGACACAAAAGAGGTGCTACGTCTGTTCTCATTCCTCAAGCAGAGAAAAGAAGAGGAAGGATACAACGTTTGAATGTAAAGAGTGTGGTGTGCCACTGTGTATATATCCATGTTTCGAGCACTTTCACACAAAAAACAAATTTAGCCTTTGTATTTTCTCAACAAAAGTAAATGTTAGCTTTTTATAGTAATAATATCTGATTTTTATTAAAAAATTTTTCTTACTATTTTGGGAGTGTATTATGTTTCACATCCTTACTCCTATGAACAAATGATGTAGTGACGTTCCAGAACGTCATTACTCCTTAAAGGGTTAAGGTAACATGAAAGATATAGTGCCTGCTGTCTATCCTCATGGGGTCTCGACAAGAGGTGACCCCTACTCCCAATTCTGAACAAGCTGTCACTCCGGAAGCAAGTGCGATGAGAGGTTTCTTAGCTTTATTGTCCTTAGTAAACAAAAAAATTTAAATAGGTTACTCACCATATAGAAATCAGCTGGAGGATCTTTAGCAAATATTTGAGACAGTTGCAGAGAACAATTATTTATAAACCTCATAATTAAAACAGTGATTTCAGTTTTCGTATTCCATATAGATAAATTAGGACTCCTAAAGTTCTAGCTGCAAGACACAGAAGAGCTGTTTATAACGTAAAAACCATCATTCATTCAAGTTGTCAGCTTATGAGAGGTGAAACAGTAAAACACAGATTACGTACTTGGTTAACAGAACATCCAATCTATTCAGTAAACAAGTTTGTCGACAAGATCAACGCTTAAAATTATTCAACTTTACCATTTTCTGTACTTGATTTTCATAAATGAACTGTTAATGCACATTAGCTAGCTTTCATTATAAAATTAAAACCACAGTTTATTTTGTAAGATACTATTTATATTTATGTATTTTATTGTATTCCCTAATGTACATGTTGTTAAAATCTCTATATTCAAAAGGTGAATTTTTTGAATAACAATAACGATTATTTTCTTTTTAATATAAAGATTGTTTAGTTACACAACTATAAGTATGAAATGGTAACAAAAATGAATGGATTTTCAAGATGAAACAGTATTTTATTATAAACTGTTAACAAATGTATATTTTTATAATTTTAAGTGTTTTGCTATTTATTTATTGTATGTGATGTTTTTACTTAAATTTTAGGTAAGTAACCTCTCTTATTTTTCTTTTAAAAGAATGATAAATTTTAATAATCATAATATATAATCAGTAATACTCATCAATGTATTTCTTTTCGCTGTATAATATTTTTATATCAAATCTGAACCAGGTGAAATTTGTTCAATATAACTTGTACATCATGCTAAATAACTGTTATTAGATTGTTTTATTAGATGTATAATATCTAACATTGACGCCATTCTTTGTATACGAATATGCAACGTATGAATAAAGATTATTTCCATTTCATTTCAATGTAGTTATAAAACTCGTGAGCGTTTGTCAATCACATCAGATAATCTAAATACCCACTGTGAAACTGCTGCTGGTTGTGTTTAAAAAAAAATGTTTTCTTATTAAAAATAAAAAAAAATAATGTTGAAAATAGTTTAAAGTGTTATTTTTAATGTAAAATCTAAAGAACATCATCTGTGGCTGTTCAGTTCTACGGTGCCATGTGCCTGGTGTATGTGGTGCTGGGTCTGGCGTGGCTGATCGTGTCATTCCTGCAGTGGCGAGACTTGCTGCGGATCCAGTTCTGGATCGGAGGAGTCATCCTACTGGGCATGCTGGAGAAGGCAATGTTTTATGCAGAGGTAATTTACAAGTCACAACTTTAACCCTTTGAGTGGCTCTGGCATTTTTCCAAGTCGTGTGCATAAAGTGCCGGGCTGTTTTTTGTGGGTGCATATTTGTAAGCTTTTGGGTAAAAAGCTGTTTAAAATAACTATCCAAGAGATTTTCATAATTTTGTTGTTGTTTTTTCTAATTAAATGAAGGATATGAGACATCGTTACCAAAAAAAAATTGCTTATAAAAATTTAAGTTTTTACAAAAAAAGTTTTTACTTTTTTATAAAAATTAAGTTTGTAGCTAATTTGAGTATATACAGTAATTTCTAAGATTTTCTTTCTTTATGCCATGGTAAAGGCCATAAAATTCTAAACAAAACCTATATTTAAATAAAATGCTGCCTGCTACCAAAATGTTATAAATTGCACTTAATTTTTCAGAGTTTAAAATTTACATGGTAAAAGTGTAAGTTTCACAATACATAAAATAAAACATTAAGATAACACAAATAAATATGATTAGTAAATGTAGAGACAAATAACTTGCTTACATTTCTTTTGTATGGGTGTCAGCAACTTTGTAAATACCAAAATAATTTTATATTTACTCCAAAAACTCAGTTTTTTGCTAGAACAACTCAAATCACTATATTACTTTTGTATAGAAATACGATAAAACACTGTGTAAGATACTATTTTAGTTTTTATTTACTCAAATGCTTGGTTATTGGCACATAAACAACATGAGAATGTCGTTACACAATACAATACTCGCCGTGATAGGAAAACAAAATCATTGCGTAGTTATTTTGGTAATATCGCAGCCCACTATTTTGAACGAATTTTCCTTCTTGGGGACCAAAATAAACTTCATTATACGTTCCTAATACTTTCCTTCTTTTGTAATGAATACAAAAATACTCAATGAGTCTAGCCTCCAAATAGGCCTAGACGAGCGACCATTCAAGCAGGCCTAGATTCACAAATCACCTGTTACTTTCGAATAATAAATTGTTGTTCTTTTTTTATTGATTGTCGTAATGATTTTAGTATTGTAATTTATTTTGGTCTCTGAGAAAAACTCATCCAAAAATAGTGGCCTCCTGCTACCAGAGTACCCAAACAACATATGTTTCACAGATCAAAGAGTAAGGAAACAACATAAAACTCGTATGTATCGATAGTTTGGAACCTATTGAATACAGCTATTGGGTTATTTGGCAAAAATAACCTTGTACTACATAAAATATTATGGAAATACGAAACATCAAAATTAGCGACACCGGCATTTTATTAACTTTTACCGTAAAAATTAGCAACACTGCAGCACTCAAAGGGTTAAATCAAAACCCTTGATTGATTTTTTCTTATCAGAGGTGATTCAACACCAAGTTTTGTATAGAAAGGGGCAATATCTCCTGGTAAATTGGTGAAAATTTCACCAGTTCAGTCCTGCAGTAGTATCCAGCAAATGGTCTTCTAAAGGAAGTTTATATACATGTAATTGTTAGCACTGAAGACAAGACAGAACAATCGTGAAGTTTATTTACTGGACAGAAAAGTTAGTCCTTGATTTCAAATACTCTCCACTAAATTGACTATGAAGAACAGTTTAAAAATATTATAATCAATTTTTATTTACAGAGTGATATTAAAATCAAACAATATATGTTACATTATTTTTAATGTCAGCATCCTTATTATTTTGATTTAAGAAAATTTCATATCAAAGATACTGGTGTTTAAAAATTGTTTCATTTCATCATTTTTATTTGCCACAAAAATGCACATAGTTGTTAAAGTCATAAATACAGCTCATTATTACAGCCACATCAAAATTTTAAAACCAACAATAATGAAGCCTATACAGCACATCAGTGATTGTAACAGAATACAAAAATGTAATAATCATTCAAAATCCATATTTTTAATTTTGAAAAATTCATTTAAGCTATAAAATGGATTTTCTAACAGCCAGAAATATAAATTATTTTTAAATCTGTCAAAAGGATACGAGTTAATTTGGCTTTCAACAAAATTATAAACCTTCAAAGATACCTTGACATGGCTGTTAAGCGTTTTATTTAACCAACATTGTCCAATTTCAGCATTTTTTTTTATTATGTGTTTTATGGTTATAAATTTCATGTGTAAATTTTAGTAAATTTAGATTTTTATGTAAAATATATAAATCGGACAGTTTGGAATCTGAAGTCCTTGAAGTGTGATTTACAATGTATATCAAGAAATGATTGCACTCAATCTAGCAGTTATCAATGTATTGTAAAATTTTTTATTTCAGTATCAGAGCATCAACACAACGGGAGTCTCTTCTTCTCGAGCTGTACTATTGGCAGAACTGGTGAGCTGTGGTAAGCGAACCCTGGCACGCATGCTGGTTATCATCGTCAGTCTTGGCTTTGGTATTGTCAAGTGAGTAGAATTATTACAACATAGTTTTAGTGCCATCCTCCTTATCATTAGCATCAGTTCTTGAAACATTTATGAAACAAGTGGTTCTAATTCAAAATATTTTAGTTTTGATAGTTTTTGTAAAAAAAGAAATGACAGTGTTGTTATCTTTGAAAGTAAAAATTAAATGACCTAAACCTTTTAACACATACGGTATCTGTCTATTTCTGTAATTTAAAGATATTAAAAACATTACATTGGGAAAAGTAAGAGATCTTTTACATATATATTAATAGCTCCCCAAAAATTATTAGGAATGATTAAAATTATTTCTCACTTTCAGTTTTTCTTGAATTTATTAGTTATCAGGTAGATATTGAATGTTTGTTGTGTTCTCTTAGTGCAAGAAGCTTAGAAATTGTCCATACAATTGAATTTGTACATAGTCCTAAAAGGACCTTGCGTTGCTACCCTTACACAGAATATTCTTGATGTGTAAGGTTGTGGTAGGACCGCCTCCTGTCAAGATCCATGAGGAAGGATTTAGGGTATTAATCACAGTCATGTCTCCTCGGAAGTAGGGGAAGCCAGCTCTGAACCAGCCTCTCCAGTCAAAATAGACAGGGGATGGCCTTTTGTCTAGGCTAGCAAAAATTTATGGCACTTAGGGAGCCCCACCAACTCCAACAGTCATCTCCCGCAGTAGACTAGACCTATCAAATTGCCCTTGTACCCCAGAATCTCGAGATTTGCGGTTAGTGATGTGCCGCTCCTGGACAACCTTAAGGTTGCCCAGATTTAAGTGACACATCGGTTTTTACTGTACCCAGTGTAGGTTCAACTGGAAGGTAAACCAGCCAGAAGTGATCCCCCTCCCCTGGAGAATGGTTAAAGTTTGCTTGTGGTTTGTTACAGGCCTCGGCTGGGACCCATGCTGCATCGCACCGTGGCTACAGGCATCCTTTATTTCCTGCTGGCCGCCTCAGAGGCGTACCTGAGGGTTATGAAGCCCAAGTCGGACCCGGCCAATCAGATGTTGGTTGCCAGTGTTCCCCTTGCTGTTCTCGACAGTGCAATCTGTTGGTGGATATTCACCAGTCTCGTTCAGACCACACGCACGCTTCGCTTGAGAAGGTGACTGACATATATAGCGAAGAGATACTTATAGTTTTGTTAGAAATTGTATGGGGCAACGACAATATCAATAGATGTATTCAAGAGTACTCTTAGATGTTAAGATAGCACATTCTTTATTTTATATTATTTTCTTTATTTTTACCACTTAAGCAAATAGAAACAACATTTTTGTTGCCAAATCCAAAGATTATTATTAAAAATTATCAATATCACGAAATTTGCATAAAAATTCACAATCCATATCAGTGTTGTGTAATGGAAGCATTGAATATTTTCCATGAACTATTTTTTGGACACAAAATGAGCTGTATACATTGTATTACAAAATGAAGGAAACAGGATTTTTCCAGACATTTGTGATTGTTCACTGATACAAAAAAATCAGTAATTATTTATTTGTATTTATATACACTATGTTTTGAGATCTGCAATTAGATCTCTTCTCCAGGTAAATAATTAATCTAATACATAAAATACAAACTAGGTTAAAATAAACAAATAATACCAGATCGTTGTGATCAGATTGATGATCTCAAAACGTAGTGTTATTGATTTTTTGTATCACTGAACAATGGCAAATGTCCGGAATCCTTCCATCGTCAAAAACAAACTTCAAACAAAGTATTAGAAAATTTCGAGCCAACTAGTTTTTTTAGGTTCTGCACCCAGTTTGGATCCAAAAAGCTAAAACGCTACTAGTAGCTTTAACACAAATTACTTAGGTGACCCACTTGCTGTAATTCAAGACAATATTTTGTGTAAATTTACATTGCACTTAACTCACTCTATGTACTATATTGTTGTGTAACAAAGGATATGTAGTTATAAAATTTTCAAATTCAAGTTCTTTATTGCCAGAACATCTTTACAATGTATAGCAGTGTCAGAAACACCTAATCACTTAAATACTTAAATGATTGTATACTGACTAAACTGAAATATCCTCAATTTGTTTGTGGAATATGTATATAAATACAAAGAAGCCACTTTTGCTGTATTTTTAGTGGGCAAAATTAAATAAAAAATTCCAATGTTTTAAACTGAAAACAAAACTAATCAAAATTGGTCAATATTTCAAAAAGATGTAATATTTTGTAACTACACAATTGATATCAAGTTCTTCGACCTAAAGAGAACAGCAAAGAAAGGGATTTACTACACATAATAACATCAAACTTATGCCGGAAGATGGTAACTACAATTAGTTCAGCATACTAGAAAGCATAAACCAGTCAGTTTACCCAATTATATTCCAGTCATTTGTGTCACACTACTACCTATTTGTTTCAAACTGCAAGCGTCAACCTTAAAAATATAGAATTTAAAGTTTTTGTGTAAGTAGTTTTGTTTTATAATGTTAACTTAACTCTATTGAATATTCTGTTTTAAGTCCATCCTCTGCAAGCATTTTTATATAATTGCATTTGAGATCCATCCTGTGGGAAAGAAGAGTAGAAAAGTTGTACATTATCAATGTTTTCGAGATTTTGCTTGCAATAAATTCTGTAAATAGCATAAAGTTGAATTTTTAATATTTTCCATTGCCTTCATTGTGTTATTGCAGGAACTTGGTGAAGTTGAACCTGTACAGACATTTCACGAACACTCTCATCTTCGCAGTGATTGCATCCGTCATCTTCATGCTGTACTCCATCAAGGCTCATTACCTCGTGAGCTGCTTCACAGTGAGTGCTTTTTAACTTTTTGAAAGTAAAAAAAATAATGGGTAGGAATTCACATTTTGAATTAAATTACAAACATATTTTTTTAGTGTGAAAATATTTATTCTGGACACGCTTTGATGTCTTCAGCAAATTGGAGAGTTCTTCATTAATATCATCTACAATATGGTAAATAAAATTGGTCCCAGGTGAAATCCTAGTGTGACTCCAGAATTGGCTGGTCTTTCAGCGTTTACTCATTGCACCTCCAAATTTTAATGTTAGAGTGTGTGATTTAGTAGTTAAGCCAGGAGACTTTCAGCTATGCCTTAGTTTTGAAACTTAAGTTTGAAACCTCCATACCAACAGTGACGTCCACACCTACCATACCGTAATGCTTCCAGATACATATTGCCTCAACACCGCACTGCTCTTTTTGGTAAAAAACCATCATACATTGGTAGAAAACTCAAAAATATGCTCCCAGAAAACTTATCAGGAAATCGACTCAAGAAAGGACTTCAAGACTACCTAGTGAAAAGACCAATATACACCCTTGAAGAGTTCCTGACAACGCCAAGCTGAGAAAGAACTGCACTAATATTGAATGACATAAAATATGTGACCATTTTTACTTGTATGACATTTAGAATTTTGTATGACACTATTACTGTACTTCATGTTCATGTAATAAAGGAGGAAAAAAAAGTAGTCACAATTCATGACTGATGCTGTGAAATGCTCTCGTGAATATGCTGTTGACTGTATTTTTTTGTAAAAGCAACTGCCATGTGATTGATACCAATAATGTAAACTAATATGGTCATTGTAGAATATGAGAATGATTGAATTGTATAGGAAATACTCTATTTAAACATGTTTAGTAAAATGCAGTATTATAAATTATTATCATCATTATTGAGAATTACAATATTGAAAACAGACTGGTACACATTTCAAAACTTTATATCAGACAAAATCATATAAATATTACCAATTTAGAATTATATCATAATTTAAATGAACTAGAAATGTTTACTTGTCCTCTTAAGCCAATGAATTAACTGCGAGATATTTGTGTTACAGGCTTTGAAAGATTTGTGTATATATGATGCGTACTGGAAGCTTCTGTTTTCAGTCATCCTTCTGGTAATCATGATCCTCTGGTATTTTTGTGTTACAGGCTTGGAAATAGCTGTGGATAGATGATGCGTACTGGAAGCTTCTGTTTTCAGTCATCCTTCTGGTAATCATGATCCTCTGGTATTTTTGTGTTACAGGCTTGGAAAGAGCTGTGGATAGATGATGCGTACTGGAAGCTCCTGTTTTCAGTCATCCTTCTGGTAATCATGATCCTCTGGTATTTTTGTGTTACAGGCTTGGAAAGAGCTGTGGATAGATGATGCGTACTGGAAGCTTCTGTTTTCAGTCATCCTTCTGGTAATCATGATCCTCTGGTATTTTTGTGTTACAGGCTTGGAAAGAGCTGTGGATAGATGATGCGTACTGGAAGCTCCTGTTTTCAGTCATCCTTCTGGTAATCATGATCCTCTGGTATTTTTGTGTTACAGGCTTGGAAAGAGCTGTGGATAGATGATGCGTACTGGAAGCTTCTGTTTTCAGTCATCCTTCTGGTAATCATGATCCTCTGGAGGCCGACCAACAACAACCAGAGGTCAGACTTTTTTTGTATTTTATAACTTTGACTTAAAATCAGCTAACTGGAAAAATAATACATGTTTTAACTAGCTGTTTTACCCACAGCTTTTGCCAAACATATTTGTTTTTGAATAGCAAGGAAGTCGTAGACATATTCTTTTTAAACAGTATATCAAGCATTTTTGAGATATGTGTTGGTCATTGGAAGATGAAAACCAATCACCACCTTATACTTTTTGGAAATTACAAAATAATGGATAGAAATTCTGGATTTAGATAAAGATAGGAAAGTCTGGATTATCTTAGAAAAACATGGATTTTGAGTATCCACTGAAAATAAGTTAAATTGTTGAGCAAAACATTAATGGTTAGTAGTTTGTAGGGTATATAAATTATAAATATACTCTTTTAGTGTTATAATTTGTAAGGATTAAACTCCTTTAATCTGTAATTTATTGTGTCTTTGCTGTATTTCTGGTTTATCTGGAATAGTTCTCCGCCCTATTTAATCCTGATAAATGAGGTTGTACTAACTATATATATATATATATATATATAGATAATGTGGTAAAACTGTTATATGCATACTGATATGAGACAAAAAATCATTGTTATACAGGTGTACTAAATGTTATGTAAACTGATAAACTGGTTGAATTTTTATGTTTGTGGTATTCTGTGTGCAAGTATGTATGTGTTTTTCATTAAAACATATTTTATTTAAACACACACACACACACACACACACTTAACCAAATTTTGTGTAGATATTGACATGAATAATGTCTATTTAAAAAGTGGATAGTGAAATTTTTACAGCTATCCATTTCAATATTACAGCCATTTAAAAATGTTTGTGTAAAATAACTCAAAACGCATGCATTTTACACTTATTTCACAAGAATAACTGTTTTATAAAATTTATTAGAAATCCTGTTTAGGTGGCAAGACCTTTATTAACTATCAAATGTGTGGCAGTTTGTGTATTACAAAATGAATAAGTGTGTATTTAAAACCCATTTGAGTATTTATTGTCTTACAAAAATCTTGAATTATCATTGGTCAACATCAAATACCATGTCCTTTGATGCTCCATGAAAAATCACAAATCATGCCAAACTTTTGTTATAACAGTCCAAATAGGTAGTCAAAACTTATTATATACATTGTATTTTATAAGATTTTTTGTTATTTGAACATTATATATAAAAAGAATGAAGATAATTGATCACATAATGTAATAGTACATATTGCATTATAAGGCAAATTCTTTGTAAAATTACCTTTGTGTGATTTTTTAAATTCCAGAATTGAGTTAATTGGCGTAAAATTCTAGGAAAAAATTATATTCACAGTTACAAAATGAAATTATTTTGCCTCTTTTCCTCTCTAAATTTTACTAAGGTTAGTTTTCTTTTGTTTATAAAAACATTTTATGTTAGATATGCCTTCACTCCTCTCCTAGACGCACCTGAGGATGGTGATGATGAAGAAGAAGAATATTTTGTCAGTGATGCATATGGTAAGTGTATTTTTTTAACTAATAAAAATGATGACTTACTTTGTTAAAGTTTTATTGGTTCTATTAATATATTGTATTATTTATGCTGTACAAGGTTTTCAATTCGGTTTAAGAAATTTTAATGTAATTTTGAAATGTTCTGTCATTTACCAAAGTTATGTATTGTAATAGTAATTATAATTATCATCGTAATAATGTTTAATTTATAATTGGACTTATTGTACAAACAAATGCAAGCAAGATCATTTTTACTTCAATCTCGTAATGCTATGAGACCTCTTCTTTCAGTTATTGTTCTCTCCTTTTTCTACGTGATGAAGTGGGATGATAGAAATAATCTAGTATCTTATTTTGCTTTTTTTATCAAGTTAATATTAATACAATATAATATTATCTTCTTGTTTGGCTTAAAACTCTGAACTCTTATACAAGTTTGAAATATTACAAACCACTTTTAAACTGTATGTGTTTTTTTAATGAATTTTTATACTTTGTATAATCTAAATAATGTATTCTTATGATCCATTATCACTTAACCTGTAAGTTATTTGGTGCACCTAATTTAGATGCAGGCATGATTTGCATGACAGTTAACCCCTTGAGTGCCTGACTTTTTTTATTAATATTAGTTATAAATGCCTACAGTATTTTTAGAGAAGTTTTCCAAATATACTTTAATTTTATTTAGGTATTTGTTTTTACAATTATTAAAAAATGTCATAACTTTATTATTTACTATTTATCAGATGCAATTTTTAATGATTATTGTCCTAAGTTGGTAGCGGGTCATGCGAAGGACCAAATTGAAGTGTAGTTGCAATGTGGACCTTTACAGGTCCTATATTGCTGATATGAACTATTTCGGATAAAGATGAAGAATATTAATTTGCCTTTTCTTCTGCCTCACGTAGCGAGGTGAAATATATGAGACCAAATGTGGATTTATTTATAACTAGCACATATCCGCGGCTTCACCCAAAATCTCTATGCAAAATTCCTTGTTTTCGTTTGAAAAGCTCCCATGATTCCAGTAACACGAACTATTTTAGACCTGAAATGTAGAGGAACTCCAAAAGTCTAAATTCATAGTTTTCTTAGTGAAAGGACTTGTGATGTAATATGATAGGGCCCTATGATTTTTTAAGTGGAACTAGTCATATAAGGTGCATTGGGTACCCATTTTACAGTGTTCATGATTGAGAGGAACAAAGGTCTCTATAAAGGCAACATCGTGTTTGGTGATAGGCGTGTCTTTCTGTGGAATTTGGCTGAGCGTTTAAGTAACCTATGGCTGTTCACATGATAGCTTAATCTCGAGAATAATTTCATCCGTAGACTTTTAGCAAATCCTTCTACGCAACACGTACTCCTCCCTTATACTATAGTAAAACTCTTGCTACACCACATGCCGATGATATCTCTTAGTAGAATGGATGTACTTGTATAAGATGAATGGTTCTGGCACTCAATGGGTTTTATGTTATTACCTCACTAATTATAGTAAATGATGTTTTACATGTCAGTGGGTGAAGTGAATAAAAAGTAATAAATAGTTCTAGCAACTACTATGAAATGCTGGAATTTTTTTAACGGAGTGAGTAACTGCTATCGCTAGGTAGTCAATACTACAGGATGTCCAGAACAGATCGTAGTTGTTACTTCTCTTAACATCTACTACATGGTAGTAATTACTTTACTTTTGTGGACTCCTGGTTCTCTCTCCAAGTCACGCGATTAGTTAAGCGTGTATTGCTCGATGACACGCACCGCTCAAATCACCTTTCGATAGTTAAGAAGCTGTATGGTTCACTGGGAAAGCTCTGTGAAAAAAACTCTGTTCGTCTTTTTACAGAATATCCAGTCATTGAAACTCATTAAAAAGTCAAAATCTCCCAAGTGTAATAGCTTCCAAAAAAATAAAAACTTGGACTCCAACATCTTCAACCACTCCAAATTAAAATCCTTGATTAGCGACAGCACATAAATAGTTTCCATTTTTTTTGTTAAAAGATTCTTTTGTGTCTATCAGCGACTTTCAGGCAGAAACTTAGCAGTTAAAAAATGAACATGTTCTTCCTCAAACCATAGAAATTGTTAATCAGTGACATGCCGCAGTTTATGGTATAACTTACGATCATGAATGTGCATGAACATCAATAAATTAAACCTGATATCATAGCACTTACAGAACATAATATGTCAGATGCTGAATTAATACTTTTAAATATACCAAACTACTTTAAATCCTCTCATTTTGCAAGATGCTTAAGCACTGGAGGTGGTGTTGTCATTCTAGTACACAGAAATTTGACTTCAAAAAGTGTCAATTTACCGGCAATCCAGTCATTATTAATTGAAAAAGAATTTGAATGTTTTGTTTCGGAGATTAAAATAGATAATTATTCATTCACATTTGCTTGTGTTTACAGGGGCCCTAAACATTGTTATGAGGACTCCTTTTTGGCTAAGTTTGAGTTATTATTGGAGATATTAAATAACAAGTATGAAAATGTAATTATAACTGGTGATCTAAATATAAATGTTCTAAATGTGGATAGTTCCATATATGAACAGTTTGTTAATATTCTTAGGGTTTATAATATGATTTACACTGTAGATTTTCCAACAAGAACTTCAAATAAGTCACAAACAGCAATAGATAACTTCATAACTAATATAAGAAAAGAGTATTTAAATACATATGGAATTATAACTCAATTGTCTGATCATGATGCACAGTTGCTGGAAATTTTTGGAATAACAAATCAAAAGAATCTGGTTTTAAGAAAATTAACTAGAAAATTCACAGCTAATAATTATAATGTGTTTTTAAGACAATTGTCTCAGTTAAACTGGTGTGAAGTTTTCCAGGCATCTGTAATTCACAAGTATGATGTTTTTAGCAATTTGTTTTGTTACTACTTTGATGTAAACTTTCCTAAAGTATTTACCTCTAAGAAATTAATGGAAAGTAATAAATGGGCATCTGAAGAGCTGAATTAATGTAGAAGAAAAGAAATAGTTAAATTAGAGCATGAATTTAGAATTACTAAAAATAATAATATTAAATCAACCATTAAAAATATGAAAAAAGAGTTGAACCAGTCTATTGCCTTGCAAAAGAAGAGTTATTATGATCGTAAAAAATTTCTAAAGCGCCTAATAAAGTTAAAACTACTTGGAATTTAATTAATTATGAAGTCGGTAAACAGAAGCTTTCAATATCAAACATATCACTTGCAGTGGACGGTAAAATATTGACAGACCCAATCTTGGTTGCTAATATTTTTAATAATTTTTTTGTTGAAGCAGTTGATAGCTTAATACTTCCCGAGCATTTCCTCCATCAACCATGAAAGCAATATTGAATTTCAGCACTCAAACCAAATTTCAACTATTTTTAAATTTAAACCAGTAAATGAAGTTGACATAAAAAGCATAATTTCATCATTTGAAAACAAAATATTCGTCAGGATTTGATGAAATTTCAATTATTGTTCTAAAGCAGTCTTGTCCACTAATATTAAGACCCTTAATACATTTGGTTAATTCTTCTTTGATATCAGGAATTTTTCCAGATAAGCTAAAAATAGCTAAAGTAATTCCTATTTTTAAAAAGGGAGATCCAAATGATCCTGCCTGTTATAGGCCAGTGTCTCTCCTCCCAGTTTTATCAAAAAATATATGAAAAAGTTGTTTATAACCAATTTTTAAATTATCTGGAATCTAACAATTTCTTAAACAGTCAACGACACGGTTTTCGATCTGGACGATCTACAATTACCGCCGGTTATCGAGTTTATTGATTCAATAATCAATTCAGTGGATAAGGGAGAACACGTGATTGGAGTATTTCTGGACTTGACCAGAGCATTTGACAGTGTGTCACATTGTAAATTAATAAGTACTCTTAAAATGTTGGGTGTTATGGGAAAGGAACTTGCATGGTTTAGTTCTTACCTTCAAAATAGGATGCAATACGTTGAAATAGAGCATGTTTCAAACAGTACTCGATATTGTTTTCAAAACAAATTCAATTCAAAAACTAAGAACAGTAAAGCATGGAGTCCCACAAGGATCAATATTAGGTCCACTTCTTTTTCTTTGTTATATAAATGAGTTGCCTTTATTGGTTGGAGAAAGCTCTGCTGTCTGTTTATATGCTGATGACACAAATGTGGTTATCTCAGGAAAAAGTGTTGAGATGTCCGCTTTTATAGGTCTATCTATGATAAAAGACTTCTTGATAAGTAAAACCCTTTTATTAAACTCAAACAAATCAAATTTTATCTCTTTTTCCACAAAACAAGCTCTAAACAGGGTTCAACTCAACATTTTCATTGAGGAAGAACAATTGCTAAATGCCTACAGCACAAAATTTTTAGGATTGATTATAGATAAAAACTTAAGTTGGAATGAACATGTGGACTATGTTTTAAATAAAATTTCCAGTGGTCTATATGCACTGAGACAATTGGCTAAGGTTTGCAGTGTAGAATCTCTAAAATCAATTTATTATGCTCTCATTAATTCCCACATTGCTTATGGTATAGCTATCTATGGAGCTACCACATCACATAATTTATACAAAATTCTAGTTAAACAAAAGCACGCTATTAGAATTATAAAGAGATTAAAGAGGAGAGATTCAGTTAAGCATATTTTTAGGGAACTCCAAATACTTACTGTCTACAATCTATACATATTTGAAACTATAAATTACGTTGTGCATTTCTGCAATCTTGCTTTAACAGAAAGAAAAACATCAATATAATACACGGTTCAATATATCTAATGATTCTCATCACTTGGAAATTTTATAAAAAGAAAACCTCGTACATGGGTAAAAAGTTTCTAAATCATTTACCAATTGAGTTGAAAACTAACTACAAGACAAATAATTTCAAAACTAAACTTAAAGAATATCTACTAAATAGACCTATATATTCATTCCAAGAATTTTTTGAAAGGGCTAATTGACTGGTTTAGCTCAACATGTCTATATGTATTTACGTGTATATGTGTCTGTGTATATGTATTTATGTATGTATGTGTCTGTTTATATGTATAAGATAACTATTTATTACCATAACTTATAATGAATGAATGTTTATTCTAGCAACTGTGCATGAAATACACTTACAAATTATAATAGTAATCCTAGTACTAATGCTTATGTTAGTTAATATTTTATAAGTTGATAATTAGATAATTTTTTTATTAACTATGATTGACGCTATTCATTGTACAATCTGTGCATTTGTTTTATGAATAAAGAATTTCTGAATCTGAATCTGAATGCCAAACTGTTTGTGGAGCGTCTGTTACGCCAGACGCTCCACAAATATAAATCAGGTACTACATAAAGGTAGTAGCTGTTAAGTTTTATCCATGTGAATCTGGAGCAAATACTGCGACTTCCGGGAAATGTGAAGCAAGTACTAATCTTTGGTAGTGCTTTAGTAATTGCTCAAAATCAGCATAACGAAGTAAGGACTACTTTTTATTCACTTCGTCCTATATTTCACTAACTATAGTAAACTGTATTAACCCTTACAAATACCACATGGCATGTTTATCTGTTAATAGAATGGTTATACTTGTAAAGGGCGATCAGTTCTAGAACTCAGTGAGTTATGTGTTAAGTCACTAATTATGTAAATGGTGTCAATATCTCACTAACTATAGTACAGGAAGTTAACCCTTATAGTGCAGTAGGACGATTTCATCAGTCGTGACGATCGTTTACCCTCCTAAAATGGATATCTATATGAAACAACTGGATTACTGACTCAAATTATAATCTAAAAAAGAAAATGGTCCTGGATGACTGTCATTCGAATGTTAGTGAATTGTAGACAACTCACCAATTATTTCTATTCAAAGACATTGTAGGTGGAGGAGTTATGTGTTACAGTAGGTGATATGATGCTGACTGTCACAGCTACAGGATATGGGGATATTCTAACTTATTGGCAATGTAACAGAAATCAGAGTGACTCACTCAACTCAAGTCATTACAGCAACGGCATGTGCCATAGTCAGTTGTCTGCAGTATTAGATGATACATTGTAAATGCTTGCTCATTTACTTTTAGGAATTCTAGTTCAAAAAATTATGTATGACGGACAAAATTTTGAATTATTAAAAAAATAATCATCTAAACTGCCACATTTTATTAACGTTATTCATATTACAAATTTCAAGGAACCGGGAGAACAGTAGGAATTATCCTTGTTTTATTGCATTGAATATTTTTATCATTGAAAAGAATATCATGGATCCATGTCAATTGATATTTCATGAGGCAATTCTGCATTTGATCACAACGTAATGTAAAATTGATGTTTTAGCTAAATTAAGTTTAACATAGAAATAATTTATAAATAGTGTAAAACAACAATTTATACATGTTAATCAATTGTTCATGTAATTATTAGGAACATTAATGTTGAATTCATTGTTTCATTGAGTCCGATTCCTGTAATTAAAAATAAACTGTGATTAAAAACTAATGTATGATCTACCAAACATGAGTTAGAAGTTTCTTGTTCCTTTGTAAGAAAATTGGCAAATAATTTCTTTTACATAAACTTTCTCTGTGAAACATTTTTAGTTTTCCTTATCCTAAAAAAAGTTTTTAATTGATTAAAAAATTAAAACACCTATATTTTTCATAACAACAATTTTATAGTAATTTTAATTTCTTTTACATATTGTTGTTCTTTTGTTATGATCTTTGAAATTAATTTTGTATTAGTAAGTAGTTCATAGGTCCTGACCGAATGTCAAGAGTATAAATTTTACCAAACCATAGAAAAAATTATCAAGATCAATAGAAAGAGAACATTTATTAAAATTGAATTGATGTTTCTCATGTCAAGGACTTAATTTTGTTTGTTACAGGAGTGAAAATGAGGGGTGGCCTGAACTCAGGAGCCAGCTCTCCCAAACCCAAACTCTCAACCAA
>NW_025780842.1:0-46107 GCF_021130785.1 Homalodisca vitripennis
GTAAAATCCGAAAATATCATTGATGTAGAAGTTTTATCCTCAATACACGGTCTTTTCAAGCAATACATTTTAACAAACTTGAACGACAATTCCATGTCAATTTACAAATATCTTTCAATTATGCGGTCAGAAATTAAAAGTTTAATCGAGAAATTTCAAGAAAATGTTAAAAATATGAAGGGCTATCTCTCTTTGGAATGTGAATACGAACGAACTTTAGTGAATGGTGAACCGCAAACATGTCTAATGTATTTTACTATCAAAGCAGACGAAATCTTTGATGTAAACGACTTTATTACTAAGCAATTTAATAAATTAAACACATCGAGAACAAACGAATAATCCAAATAAAGGTTCCGGATGGACATTTAAAAGTTGTAAACAACTAGTTTTGAGCCTTAACAAACACGAAATGATGAATGCAGGATCATACATCGATTTACCAAAGAATATCAAAGATAAAAAAGCTTGTATAAATATAAAAAATAGAGATGATTTTTGCTTTATTTTACTCAATAAGATGTGCTATTGAAAAACCAGAAAGAGACTGTGAACGTGTAAAGTAATACGAAAAATTTGTGAATGACGAAATATTTTCAGGTTTTGAGTATCCAATGTCTCTGAAAGATATACAAATATTTGAAAAACGAAGCTACAATTCCAAGTATAAGTATCCAACAATGTCTATCAATGTCTACAGTTTTGATAAAAATATTAACATTGTTCCGTTACAAATTTCTGAAAAATATGACGCTGAAACAAACATTGATTTATTGTATGTTAAACAAGATGATAAATCTCATTATGTTTTGATAACCGATTTAAATAAGCTTGTTTCTTCGCAGTTGTCTAAACATAAAGAAAGAAAATTTTTGTGTAGAAGATGTTTAAGCCATTTTTTACAAATCTGGAGATTTAACAGATCACTTAGAAATTTGTAAAAATCATGAAGTTTGTAAGCCAATTATGCCATTTCCAGGTCAAACAACTAAATTTACTAATTATCAAAAGAAAATTTAACCATCCGTACGTAATTTATATGGACTTTGAGAGCATATTAGAAAAAATTCCGACATGCAAGAACAATCCACAAAGATCGACTACAACCAAGATTCAGAGGCACATTCCTTATGGTTTTACTCTATATTTAGTGTCGAATGTGACCAATCGCATGTACAAACCGATATGTTATCGTGCCAAAAATGAAGAAGATTTGAAAAACGTCCCGACAAAATTGTTTGAAGAACTCAATAAATTATCGAAATACATAGCGAAAAAATATAATTGTAAGAACATGAAACCTATGAAATTGACAGAAGAAGAAGAAATTTCGTATCAAAATTCAAACGTTTGTCATATCTGTGAATGGTCTGCTTATGATGTTGGGTCAATTCAGTATGGTTTTACTCCTGATAGTTGGAAAGATAAGAGTTATAATAAAGTGAGAGATCATTGTCATTTAACCGGCAAGTTTCGAGGCGCAGCTCATGCATGTTGCAATCTAAATTTGAAATTTCCTCAGAATATTCCCGTTTTCTGCCACAATATGTCAAATTACGATACTCATTTGTACATAAAAGAATTGGCTAAACAATATGGAAATGTTGATTTGATTGCAAACACCGATGAAAAAATATATAAATTATTCTGTAAATTCTGGATATGGCTATGAATTCGAAGGTGATAAGCCAAGAAAATTCATCAAGTTTTCGTTTGTAGACACGTTCAGATTCATGGCCTCGTCTATAGAAAAGTTAGCTAAAAATCTAAAGAGAGAAGACTTCAAACATACAAATCATTTTATACAAGATGGACTGAATGAGATAATAGAAAGACAGCCAAATGACGACGACGAGATTTTTAAAATTCTATCTGGAAAAGGAATATTTCCCTATGAATTTATCGACAGTATTGAAAAACTTGATTACACAGAAGAATTGAGAATTCAAGATTTCTATTCACTTTTGACAGATGAGAGCATATCTGAGAAAGATTTTCAACACTACTTAAATGTTTGGAACAAATTAAAAGAGAAAAATCTTGGAAATTACTCTGATTTGTACAATATCCAAGATGTTTTATTGCTTGCTGATATATTCGAAAATTTCAGAAACATTTGCCTTAATTGTTATAAACTCGATCCGGCACACTATCTAACAGCTCCCAGTCTCGCATGGGACGCAATGTTAAAATTAACGAAAATTGAGCTTCAGCTAATTAACGATTATAATATGTATTTGATGATTGAAAAAGGCATTCGCGGGGGCATTTCTCAGTGTATTAAACGATATGTGAAAGCAAATAACAAATATTTGAAAGATTTCGATAAGACAAAGCCCGAAAACTATTTGTTATACGTTGATGCTAATAACCTTTATGGGTATGGCCTAATGCAAAAACTGCCGTTTAGTGATATCAAGTGGGATGGATCCAAAAACTTACACAACTGAAGAATGGAAAGAAACAATTTTGGAACTCACTGGCGACGAAGATTATGGCTATATTCTCGAAGTCGATCTTGGATATCCAACAAATTTACACGAACATCACAAGGATTTACCTCTTGCTCCAGAACATTTTAAAAACAAACTTTGCACAACTCTACTGGATAAAACTGAATACGTTGTTCATTCGAGAATTTGAAAGTTCTATTTGGAACAAGGTATGATTTTGAAACATGTGAATAGAGTTATTGCATTCGATCAGAAGCCTTTTATGAAAGAATACATTGATTTTAACACAAACATGAGAACCAAAGCTACAAGCGACTTTGAAAAGGACTTTTATAAGCTGATGAACAACTCAGTGTTTGGAAAATCTATGGAAAAATGTGAGAAACAGATGTGATATTAAGCTTGGAAATGAAGAATTTTCAATGAAACAAGCTAAGAAAACAAATTTCAAATGCTTTAACATCTTTGACGACAACTGTATAGCGAGTCACATGTACAAACAAAAGGTTAAATTTAACAAACCGATTTACATAGGATTTTCAGTTCTCGACCTCTCAAAATTGCTAATGTACGAGTTTTATTACAACAAATTAAAGAAGTTTGATCCAGATTTGAATCTGTGTTACATGGATACAGACAGTTATTTTCTAGAATTGAAACGAGATCCTTTTAAAAATTATTAAAGAAAATATAGATGACTTTTGATACAAGTGATTATCCAAAAGATCATGAATGTTTCACTACTAAAAATAAGAAGGTAATAGGGAAATTCAAAGATGAGTTAAATAGCGAAGTTTTAGAAGAATTTTGTGGTTTAAGGTCTAAGATGTACTCGTACAAATATCTAGATAAAAACCCAGTTAGGTGTAAAGGAATTAAGAGAAGCGTTGTAAATAAAACAATAAATATCGAAAACTTGAAGAAATGTTTGTTCGAAGATAAAGAAGAATTTAGGGAGATGACAGTAATCAAAAGCTACAAACATGAGTTGTACACCGTCACTATAAACAAGTTAGCACTGAACGCTAAAGATGATAAGAGAATTGTCCTAGAAAATAAGATCGATACAGTACCGTATGGATATAAAGGCGAAATTAAAACAGATATTTTAGACGAATTAAATAAACTTGGAAACTTTGATATGTAAATGGAAGATGATTTAATTCACTGTCACAAGTGTAAAAAGAAAACGAAAAATATAGATTCAAAAATCGTTCAAACTCAAAATGGATTGTATAGAATTGCTGCAAAATGTTCAAAATGTAAGACAAACAAGAGTAAGTTTATAAAGAATCCAAATCCAAAACCTGTTAAGCAAGAATTGAAGACTAAAGATGAGATAGAGATTGAAGCTCGAGAAATTCATGCACCGGTACGAAAGAAGTTTAAAAAGAGAAAAATTATAACATTAGGAATTGACGATTTATGGGCAGCAGATTTAGTTATAATGTCTAACTATTCAGATCAAAATGATGGATTTAAGTATATGTTAAATGTTATTGATACTTTCTCAAAATATGCTTGGTCAAGAGCTATCAAAAGAAAAAACGGCAAGGATATTTCAAAAGCTTTCGAAGATATAGTAAAAGATACCATAAGGATCAATCACAAACCTCCTAACCTACTTCATACAGATAAGGGTTTAGAGTTTAAAAATAAAGAATTTAACGATGTTTTGAGGAAATACAACATTAAGATTTATCATACTGAAAACGAAGAGAAATCAAGTATTGTAGAGAGATATAACAGAACTCAAAATGAGAGAATGAAAGTAATTTTTGAGATTAATAAAAAACTTTAAATGGATCGATATTCTTCAAAAAATCGTAAACAATTATAACGATACAGTTCACAGCACAATCAAAATGAAACCGAAAGACGTAGATAAGGATGCAGAAAAGGAGTTATTAGAGACCGTTTTCAAGTATGTTCCACCTGAAATTCACACGAAAACTAAATTTAAAGTCAATGATCATGTGAGAATTGTTAGTAAAAAACAAACATTTTCGAACAAATATAAGAACAACTGGTCAAGAGAAATCTTTGTGATTTATCAAATTAATAACACAGATCCTGTAACTTATAGTATAAAAGATTTAAATAATGAAGAAATAACCGGAAAGTTTTATGAATATGAATTGAGAAAGTCAAAGATTTTTTCTATATAAATGGAGGCCCAAAAGAAATGTTCAATGTGCAAAGAATTAAAAGGTTTTGAAGAATTTTATAAAGATAAGAATAGAAAAGATGGAATTAATTATAATTGTAAAGATTGTTATAGGAAGTATCATAAAGAGCTGTATGATAAAATAGAAAAATTAACTTTGGAAGAGAAAGAATGTCTTAAATGTAAAGAAACTAAAAAAATTTCAGAGTTTAATAGTGATCACTATAGTAGAGATAAGAAAGACTCATATTGTAAAGATTGTGTAAAGAAGAATCACCATAGATTATATTATGAAGATACTCAATGTGAATGTGGAAGAACTATAAAATGGTTTAAATAATTATCAAAAACATTTACAAACCAAATATCATAAGTTAAGAGTTTAACATTTTCATTGTGTAATAATTTTTTCTATTTAAATGGAGTCTCAAAAGAAATGTACAAAGTGTCAAGAAGAGAATAGAAAAGACTGTTATTGTAAGGAATTATACGATAAAATGAACAAATTAACTTTAGAAGAGAAAAAGTGTTACTTTTGTAAAGAAATTAAAAATATTTCTGAATTTAATAACTGGCAGTATAGTAAAGATAGAAAAGATGCTTTTTTGCAAAGATTGTGCTAAAAAAATTTTCAGCGAAAGTTATAAAAACGAAATGCCTTGTGAATATGAAAAAAGAATTCTACAATGGTTACCTAGTTATGCTAAACATTTACAAACAAAATATAATAAATCGAGAGTTTTTAGTAAAATTTAGAAACATTTTCATCGTGTAATTTAGATATTCTATAAATCAGTCGAGATTCTGCCATATTTGTAGTAAAATGATTTCCGTTGTATAAAATATTCAAAGATTCTTTCATTTGGTTATACAGATTGATAGAATTTGGTTCGTCATCAATGAACAAAATCTCTAATTCAGGATAATTTATTTTTAGATGTTTTAATCGGTTTGGTATTTCTCGTTTCTGAGCTCTGATAACGTAATAAGGATATTCCCACATGTGATTCTTCTTAATTAACACAAAAACATGGTGTTTTTTCTTATCAAAATCTTTACATACCATATCTCTCTTCATTAATTCCATTCGCAATTCTTGATTCTCTATTTTCAATGATTTCATTTCATCTTTAATTTGTAACTGTTTTATTTCATCTTTTAACTGCTTATTTTCGTTTTCAAGTTTGTACTCGCCATATTTTCTAATACTCGGTAAAACTTCTTCTAAAACCCAATTTTGAAACGTTTCTGCAATCTTCATTTTAGATTTCAGTATTAAAGAATATATGCCTGGTTCATTGATGAAAATAGTGTCTGGATGTAATTTTTGTAAGAGTCGCGATTCGATACCCTTGTCAGAATCTATGTTTTCAAAGCTTTTTTTGTATTTTTCTTTAACATGATCTATGATAGCTTGTCTCGTATTTTTAAATTCCAATATTTCTGCAACATCTTTAGCCTTAAACCAAAATTCATTATTTTCGTCAACAATTGTAAAGATATGTTTGCTTTTAAATCTAAGTTGATTGTTGAGTAGGTCTACAACTGACTCCATTTAGATAGAAAATAAATTTAACTAGTAATTTTTATTTTGAGAATGAAGGCCAGATTCATTGATAAAAACAGTGTCAGGATGAAGATTGTTAAGGGGCCATTCGAATAGCCCCTTGTTTTTTAAGTAAAAATATTGAATTTTGTCATCATCAACTCATTTTTATTCCTTTTTCAATCTTAAATATATTGTTGTTTTACTCTCATTATTTAATAAATTTCCCTCAGAGTCTTGTATAGTTAGAACGATTTTTTGAATTCTTTTAATATTTTTTCTAATTGGAATATAGTCTATTTCATTCGGTTTTTTTTCACTAATTTTTGATCCATAAGCAACATTTGGGAAAAAAGTGTACAAAATTTCAGATTCTTTGTGTAAATGTTCGGTATGATTTTCAAAACTAGGTTCAACGAGATTACAATGTACTTCAATTACATCGAACGGTCTAAATTTTGGCGTTTTATTTCCTAAATATACCTGATTTGGCTCAATAGTTTCTTGAACAAACCCTAATAAATCTACTATAATTGCTGAAAACATTATTCTTACTGGTGATTTTATTAGAATTTTATTAGAGAGATAATTTTTTTGCATTTCAAACTTGTTTTCGTCAAAGTTTAAAGATTTATCTGATTGTTTGAATGTTTTCAGATAATTTTTAAGGGAATTTTTAATTTGATCGAAAGTATAATATCCTTTGTTTAAACCATAATATTTTGTTATGTTCTTCTCACTAAATCCTATACAATAAGGAGAAATTTCACTAATATTTATTACAAAATTGTCAGAATAAAAACCGCTTAAACCGATAAAATAATTTGATTCTTCCTCTAAGTGTATAGGATGTTCCAAGTTTAAAACTAATTTAGAGCTTTCTGAAGTCAACTTGAACAGCTTCATTTTCGCAAGCGTTGCTTCAAGATGAAAATCTTCTATTTAAATGGAGAAATTTTTAAAGCAAAAAGATCAGATAAAACTTCAAACGTTTGAAGAAAATAAGAAAGATCAACCAATCAGATTGTTAATTGTTGGTTCAAGTGGATGTGGAAAAAAAAACAACTTTACTATTGAATTTTATCTACAATAGGTTGATTCCTTATTCCAATTTGTATGTTTTTAGTAAATCTTTAGAACAAGACGCCTATAAAAAATTACAAGAAAGATTTGAAAATATTGAGAAGAACTTAAAGTAAGAAAATATCATATTTTTATAATGCTTCCGAGGACATAGTTCCGTTAAGCGAATGTAAACCCAATTCGTTAATCGTTTTTGATGATTGTATTTTGGAAAATCAAGACGTTATCAAGGAATATTTCGTAATGTCTCGTCACAAAAAATATCTCTTGTATCTATCTTTCTCAATGCTTTTCAAAGGTTGATAAACAAGTTATAAGAAATAATTTAAATATGTTGTGTGTTTTTAAGCAAGACGATCACTATTCGAGAAAAATTTACAACAATTATGTGGGATCTGATATGAGTTTTAACCACTTTAATGAATTATGTGATAAAATTTGGAAAGAAGACTACGGATTTTTAACTATTAATCTAACTTTGAAGCCTAAAAATGGTAAATATTTGAATAAATTTTCCAATATAAACGTGTGATAATCTAGTTGTTTTCATGTTTTTACGTTCCACGTTCACGTTTTACGTTCCGTGTTCTCGTTTCGTGTTCACGTTTCCACGTTCCACGTTCACGTTTTACGTTCCGTGTTCACGTTTCGTGTTCTCGTTTTTCACGTTTCGTGTTCACGTTTCCACGTTCCACGTTCACGTTTTACGTTCCGTGTTCACGTTTTTACGTTCCACGTTTCGTGTTCTCGTTTCGTGTTCACGTTTCCACGTTCCACGTTTACGTTTCAAAATTTTCCTAAATAAATGGCGAACGTAACTTCAGAAGAAGCAAAAAAACTTGATCAAATAGAAAAGAAATTAATCAAAGAATTTAAAGAACAGATTCGAATTGATGAAAAAGAACAAGAATTTATTCAAAAAATTAATCAACCTGTAACATCTGCAATAAAAAATGTTGAGGGCAAAATTGAAAATGTTTTTAAGCGATAATCAAAATTTGATGAATTTGGTTCCAGTTGTACGACAATTTGCTGATATTTCGATACCAGAATCTGAGTTTGAATTGCCAAAATTACCATCTTCAACACCATTTAGACCTCGAATCATTGAAGGACTCTACCATAGTTGAACCAATAAGTCCTGGAACAACGGATATAATAATTGGTGAAATTGGTAAAAAATTTCTTCCTAGAGCAAAGGATGATAAATTTGGTTTGTATTGGGACAGAAAAAAGAAAAGTTTTATGATTGGAAATTTGCCCGTGAATTTTGAGCATAATGATATCATTATTAATGAAAAAACATATGAAGGAACTCAAGGTTTATGTAGATTATTAACAGGCACTGATGTTCCAAAAGACGGTTTATATTCTGAAGAAGACTTGAAAAAGTATACTGAAATTTTATGGAAATCTGATTCAATTTACAAAAATAATGATCCCTCAACTAAGAAACCAAAGTCAAGTAAAAGGTAAAAAATATCTCAATTTGATTAAACCAATATGGGAAAAAAGAATCGAAGGATCAGGTGTGAGAAAATACAGTGATAATAAGATTGAATACAGATATATCGACGATTTGACAAAACTCGATGGAATTATTAATTATATTTATGCTCAAGAAAAGGCTGGAAACAACAATTTTTTGAACGAAAAGAAAGCGATTAAAGATTTTATTTCGAACAAACTTGATGAAATGATTGAAAAACCTGATGGAATTAAATATTTAAAACGAGTTTTGCCGGCAATAAGTTCATCTATGATTGAGGGTAGTGGACTTTTGAATGATTTTATCAACAATTTACCTTTTGAATTACACGTACCAACTTATCAGTATCTGGGGCCTGGCACAAAACTCGAAAAAAAGACTAAAAAGAGGAGATCCTGGTATAAATAAATTAGATCAAGCTGCTATGGAACACGATATTTTTTATGCAAAACATAGAGACACAAATTCCAGACATATCGCAGATAAAGTTTTGCAAGATAAGGCAATGGATAGATTTTTATCAAAAGATGCTAGTTTAGGTGAAAGATTTGTTGCGCTTCCAACAGCTGGAGCAATGTTTTTTGAAGAGAAAACTAGGAATGGGAATCGAAGAGAACTTGAAATTTTAACTATATAAATGGAGGTGAATGTAAATTTCAGCAAAAATCAGAAAGAAAAAATAAAATCCGCTTTTAAGAAGAAAATACCCGTTAGTATTCAATTTAAAATAGATCAACTAAAAAATGGCGAAGATAAGATATTTTTAACAAATAGACAATACAATAAACTCGAAAAACATAAGAAAAACAATAAAGGAACCAGAATAGAATTTTCTTATAATCAGTTGAAAGAACTTAAAAATGGTGGACTTTTGAAAGATTTATTAGATTTTGGAGAAAATATTCCAGTTGTTAAAAATGTTGTTCCTTATGTTCGTAAAGCTGCTCCAATCGTTAAAAAGGATGTGATTCCTATTGTTCGAAACATTTTAAATTGGTTAGATAAAGAGTTGGAAGATGTTACAGGATCTGGATTAGATGAAAAAACTTTGAATTACGTGAAATCAAACATTGAAAAAAAAATTTAAACCTTTAACATTCGGGGAATTGGAAGAAATCTGCAAAAATATTAAACATTTTAGAGGAATCTTCATGAGAGATACATTACCTGAAAAAGTTTAAGAAATTTGAATGTGGAATTGTGAATTTAGACTCGATTATGGGAAGTGGAACACATTGGATTTGTTATTATAAAAATGATAAGAATGCATATTATTTTGATTCGTATGGAAGAATTGAGGACAAACCACCTATAGAATTGATTAAATATTTGAAAAAATCAAGCGTTTATTATAACGATTCTCAAATTCAAGACTACAAAGATCCCCCAATTTGTGGTCATTTATGTGTTTTTGTGTTGAATGAACTGAGTAATGGTAAAGATTTTAAAGAAGTTGTTAAACAAATTATTGCTTAATAAATATGGATTCACAAAATATTTTTGACGTATTTGGTACACAAATTATTCAAAATGTAGATAATAGTTTCAATTTTGATAGTTTGAGAAATGAGTTTGATAACAAGTTAGAAAATGTATTACAAAACCTTCCAGATTCAGATATGTTTGCTGTCGAGATTGAAGATTTTAAAGCAGAATATGATAACAAACTTGCAAATTTCATGAGTTCAAATGAAGTTGCTGATAAAATAAAAGCATTGAAAAAAAGAATTTGAAGATGGTGCAAAAAAAATATTTACCAATTTAATGTCTCATATCGAAAAAGCTGATGAAATTACTGAAGCGATCAAAGTTGAAAAGAATTATGTTAGTTTGGCTAATAAGAAAAGAATTGTCGGTGTTTCGACCTGGTATTGACAAACATGATGTTGTTGTTAAAGAACAAATTTTGAAACCTCTAAAATTATCAGAAAACATCGATATTGTTGATTTACATGATCCGAATGTTAAAAATGCCTTAGATTTTTAAAGGAAAAAGAATTAGCGGTGTTAGTAAAGGAATTAATCCATTTGATGTTGTTGTAATGATTCAATTAGAAGATCCTATTAAAATGTTTAATGAACTAAAACAAAATTATGAGAATCATAAACAGCATGTTAAAGATTTTACAACAGAAGTCTATGAAAAACTTGAAGCGAGAAGTAAAAGATCAGTAGACGATGTTGGTGAATTACTTGATAAAGTAAATAAACTAGAAGAAAACTTTAATACATATAAAAATAGTGTTAATGTATTAGTTGGTGAAGTAATTAACAAAATTCTGGAAGATTTTGATACACATTTCAATGAGAAAATAAACATTTTTGAAAATTTTGGTACACGTTTAAATGAGCAAATAACACATAATAATGAATTACTTAAAAGAATAGAAGATCGATACTCTTTATATCTCGATAAAGTAAATAAACTAGAAGAAAACTTTAATAAATTTAAAGAAGATGTCAATAAAACTTTTGAAAATATTGATAACAGATTTAATGGATTAGGCGGCTATGATGACTAATTTTCCTTATATAAATGGCGCTCATATATTGTGTGAGATGTAAAGAAAAAACTGCAACAAATGATATAAAATACTATGCAAACATCAATGGAGTTAAGAGAATATCTGGAAAAATGTGCTGAATGTAACTCAAAAAAGAGTCAATTTATAAAAACTTGATTTTGAAATTTTTTCCTAATAAATAGAGATGGCGGGGACATTACAGTGCTTTCGATCTTTTTATCATGCAACACGAAAGAGATTTGAAAAAAGAACATTGGGATGACATTTCTCAAAAATATGAATTATCCGAAGATATGATGAGATTATACGTAAACAAATTGAATTGGTATAACATTGCTAAATATCAAACTTTATCATCAGAGTTCATTCAAGAAAATATACATTATCAATTAAAAGATCATATGTCTGTTCTTTGTCTCTATCAATCAACACTTGAGTATAAAGTTTTTGGATGAAAATAAAGATACAGTTGATTGGAACAATATTATAGATAGCGGTTACTATCCTGTGCAAATTTTATTGAAATATGTGACCGAGATCGCAAAATTTAAGGAAGAGAATCCTGAATATGACGAAGTAGATCATTAAAAAATGACTCTAATCTTTTTAATTATTTTACTAAAATTTATATCTTTTCTTATAAAAACGTACATTAGATCGATGAAAAAATGATACATGATGTTTAAAATTTCTAAATTTTCTCTTATTAAATGGCGGACTACAGAAAATATGCTAGTGATATTGAAAGGGCGGAGTTTAAAAATTTCTATCCAATTAGTAAACAACATTTGAATGAACCGAATAAAAGAACTGAGTTTAATATTGATTTTGGAGATAACTTTTGCTCGTCTAACTTCCAGTTTTATATTTCTGGAACTTTAACAAAAACAAGATGGTCAAGCATATCTTGGAACTGATAATGTTAGATTAATCGATAATTTTTATACCGTTTTTATTTTCTAAGATTGAAGTAAGAAAACACAATAAATTGATAGAAGAAGTCGAAAACTGTGGCCAATTAAGCACAATTAAAGGAACTATTTCGTATTCAAAAAGTGATGTTATTTCTCAAACTTCTAATGGCTTTGAATCAGATTTTAAATTTGGTGTTTTTGAAGCAGCTGGAAATTTATCTCATTTTGGATTAGGATTTTTTGAAAATGTTACTATTCCGATCTATAAAGGAGGATTTTATCTAAGTTTTATAAGAGCAGAAGACGATGATGTGATTCTGAAGACTGCAACTGGAAATGTTATGCCTGTTGATGGAAAAATAACAATTACAGATTTTTTTATTAGAGTTCCAATGATTGATTATAAAATCACGAGTAAAATAAGGTTGATTGATGAAATTACAAAAAGTCAAAAACATTATGTTTAATTTTCTAGATTGGCAATGTATTGAACAAAAAGGTATTTCCGGAACAACTTATTCGTTCGATATCACAAATATTTATAGAAATATCTTCAATCCCAAGTTCGTTATCATAGGTTTTCAAACAGATAGACAGAATAATCAAGAAAAAAATCCTTCAAAGTTTGATAGTTTGAATGTAAAAAATATCAGAGTAAAATTGAAACGGTTCTTATTATCCAGATGAATTACAAAATTTAAACATTTCAGGAGGTCTTTTCAGAATCATGTATCAGATGTATCAAGATTTTAAGAAAAGTTTACTGTAATAATAAGGGAAATGTATTACAATCCTAAAGAATTTTTAGCGAATAGACCTATTTATGTCATTGATACAACAAAGAGTTTGACAAATATTTCTGGTTCAAAGAACGATATAATTATCAATATGGATTTTCAAAAAGCTGTTACAAACGCGATTTGTTATGTGGTTGTGGTTTCTGAGAAAATTTTTAGCCTATGATGTGATTAAGAACGATATTATAGAAATTCAGTAAAAATCACGTTATTTTCACTATTATTTCATTGGATAATTTTAAAACTTTACAGAATTGTTAAAGACATTGATATAAGTATTCATTTTTAATTTCAAAAGAATATCTTAAAAAATGGGGATGATATTAACAAAAAACTATTCCAAGGTCATCTTAAGGGTTGGACCGGAAGTTATGATTTTAAAAAATACTTTAATATTTACTGATCCTATATACCAAATTTCAGCAAAAAAGCTCCAATAGTTCTCGAGATATAAGAGTTTTAAGATAAGGGATGATTGGGGTAGTTTTTGAAAATTTTGTTATTTTCATGAAATTTTAAGTTGAACTCGCTTGTTTTTGAAGTTTCAGATTTTTCTGATAATTTTTTTTATTTTTTTATGAATATTAAGAAATAGGGGATGATTTCACCCTTATGGATAAGTTAAGTCGAAAGAGTTAAGTATTTACTATATGTGTACCAAATTTCATTAAAATCGGTTGAGTGGTTTTTGAAATATAAAATTATTAATAAACTTGTAAACTAGCAATCCTAATTGTAAAAGTGAGAACAACTTATATAGCAGAGATATAGCTTATATCTTTCGAGACTCTCCGTAGCTCAGTTGGTTAAGACGCTTGCCTTCAAAGCCTGAGGTTCTGGGTTCAAAATCCCAGAGCTTCAGGCGCGCTTTTTATTGAGGAAGACATGGTTGTCGTTCAGTGGTTGGGGACAAGTCTTTACACGAGTGGCCATAGTGTAATGACTATAGAACAAGCCGAGTAATGACAACTGTGGTTGGCGCGCCATTTGCTTCCTCACCTTTCCACTTCATTCCTTAATTCCTTCTCTTCCTTAATTCGTACATTCCTTCTCTTCCTTAATTCGTTCATTACATTCATCATTCACATCATTCATTAATACAACATTACACTTACAAAACACCCGACACAAATTCCCTAATTGTATCTCTCCATCAACTTCTACACAGTAGTTACCAAAGAAAAATGAGACTTGGGAACAAAAAAATTCCAGAGTCTAAGACCCGAATTACAGCTCCTAGCCATTAACTTGGTTGGACAGTAGCAGTGCAGGGCCAAGTCTCTAAACAATAGACACCGGTAGAAGTTGAATGTGATGTGATTCCCCATAGCGCAAACACGCACACTAACAACACTACACCAAAGACACAATCATTCATTTTGTCTTTTACAATAATTGATGATGTTCATATTATTCTCTTTCATTCCTTCTAAAACTTCAAAAATATACTCTTTCGCTGATGAAAAATCTCGATTTCTTCCGGAATAATCTTTGTAATCATAGACAAAATATCCTAAATAGTTGAATAATAAAATAAAATCATTTCTTTTTATCTCGGTAGTTGAAATATAAACATAAACATTTGCGTTGAAAAATTTATATCTCGGCAGACTTAGTTCCATAATCTCCATTTATAAAAAAATCTTTTTGTTTAAATGGAAGAGTATAATGCCAACTGTTACAAGTGTTCTAATAGAGGAGAAATTATCGATAAAAGATATTTAGTTTGTAGAGGTTGTAATTTAATTTTGTTAGAAAGACCTAAACCTAAGAAATTTCGAAATAAATTAACACATTTGAATAACCTGCTTACAAAATTGCAATATGGAGACAAGAAGCAAACAAAATTTGTTACAGAATTTAGAAAACAGAATAAAAATTTTTACTTATCTCTTGGAACCATTGACAAAATTATTTTCCTTTTCAAAGAATACATTAGGTTTGTAGGTATCGATACACACGTTTATTATGAAAAGATATTACCTGTATTTTTTCATTATCTGGATGTTGAATTTGTTTATGATTTTGAAACCAGAAATCCTCGATGATTTTATAGTACATTTGGAGAAATTAAACGAAGAACCTCTTGAAAAGAATGCGGTTTTACTCACATTCTCCCCGACTTCTCGAGTGAAGGTTAGCGAATTTCATTTTTTCCGTCTTTAAATTTTTTCTATTTAAATGGAGTTCTTGAAAGAGTTAAATGATATTGGAGA
The DNA here is from genome assembly GCF_021130785.1 of Homalodisca vitripennis. Lineage (NCBI taxonomy): Eukaryota > Metazoa > Arthropoda > Insecta > Hemiptera > Cicadellidae > Homalodisca > Homalodisca vitripennis. The sequence continues at coordinate 15,191 of NW_025780842.1, forward strand.
ATGTAAGTTTAAAGAGTATAAGAAGTTAAATGAATTGGAAGAAAGGAAGAAACATAGAATCTTGAATTTGGAGAAAATGAAAGATAAATTCGGGTTTACAATAATTGCCGAGTTGGAAGATTGTAAAGTACACTTGCCGAACAGATTTTTGACTGTTTTGGATGAAAAAAAGATTAAAGAATTAAACAAAAATGAAAAATTACACTTGATTGTTACTGGAAAGAAGACTATTAAAGATAAAGAAATTATAACAATTAACTTTGTAGAATAAAGTCTTAACTCTAAAACTTGCAGTCCCTCCCCACGTCATAGTACTGTTTTGATAACCATAGTTGGTGTCTTTCTTCATAGGAATCACATGGAATATTATCTACAGTAATACCTTTTGTTTCACACAAAATGTGGCTATATTCTATAAGAAAAATTCTATAATGCTCTTTAATGAATTGTGTTGATAAATCTTGATACTCACAAAAAATTCCTAAGAAATTCATCAATTAAGTCTTGATTATCTTGAAAGAACGTATAATATGGGAAAAATGTCATAAAAAAAACGATGAAAAACTCTCTGTTTGTTTATTTTTTACTTTCTTTTCAATATCTTTCGTAATTATATTAAATATATAATCCCTTATTTTTTTCGTTTTTTGTGTGTACACGTGTGCAGTTTTCGTTCTTTCTGCAAAAAGACTCTACAAGTTCTTTTAATTCTGTTTCATTTAAAGACGGTATCAACTGTTGTTGAGAATAAACCGGCAATTCACTGAATTCATCTTTGTTGCACTGTTTTAATGCTAGAAACTGAAGAGAGCTTGGTGAGTTCATGTTGTTTATTTAGTAGAAAAGTTTTTTATTAAAGTACAGTATGTTTTTAGTAAAAGTGTTTTAAATTGATTAAATTTTATTAAGATAAATCCTTTATTCGTAGCAGATTTGACAACATTTTACAAAGCACAGCTTAAGAAAGTAGAAGCTCAGATTCGGTTAATTTTTCATTCCACAGAGTAGATAGTAATGTACCGATCGCTTTTGGAGACGAACGACTGTAGATTCGGTTAATTTTTCATTGAGATTTGCTGTGTTATTTCTCAGCTTCCTTTATGGTACATTGAACAGTATTTTACATTGCTTTTCGGTCGGCTCCGAAAGTGCGCCAGGAACCCCATATTACTATCTACTAGTGCGTTTTCATATATACATGAAACTAGCAGGTACCACTAGTTTTGCACGCAATTTTCAAATGAACAACGACTACGTCATAGGCATATCTTTTTTAATTGTCATAAAAAATACTCTTGAAAATAAGTTATGATCACTAAAACATATTTAAATATTGTGATACATTTCAGAATAATGCTTAATATTTTAATTAAGCATTAATATTTTAAATAAAGAACAGGTTTTGGAGCCCTAAGTGGGAGGGTGAATCAGTTTTTATGAATGCCAATGTAGTATACAAAATTCTCTTTAACATAAAATAGTATTTAAATGAATAGCTTCAACAACTTTAGCCACATTTGAACTATTTCAGCCCAGAGTGAAGAAATATTAAATCCGTATAAATCATAGTAAGAGCACATATAATGTAATATAATAGAGTAATATGATAATTTTTTATTGGGGGTAGGCATCTTTAAAGTATAGATTATTTCTTTGTACATTGTTAAGAGATTCAAAAATCAAACAAAATTGCCACTAGCTTTTATTTTATGTTTAGCACGTGCAGAAGCATTACTGTTTCGAACCAGTCATATTTCACTTGGAATAGTAGACCTTGCCAAGTTGTCAAGATCAAAAAATATATGCATAAATGATATGAGAGGCCATCATTTTTTTAAAAGGATCTACTTTTAATTCTTCTAATCTTCTTCCGGTATAAATTGTTCACGATATCATAGTAGAGTTTGCATTACTGCCACGATAAAAAAAATATATATCATACATTTTATCTCAGAAGCTTCTTCATTCAAAATTCATCTACTTCTATTCATAGTAGTCTACTACATTTCTAAGGTATTTTAGGCGCCCACAGTAGCATTACCTTTTTTATTTAGATTTAAAATACGGTACATATAGTATTTGGTCTGAAAATTTTTATTTGGCGAAAAGCAACTCCTCCCGGCCAATTTTGCCTACTTCCGGTATAAGATATTTCCGGTTTTGTAGTAAAGTTTTCATTGCTGGCCTGATTTAAAAAGATAAATGCAAATGTTCGTATTAAAAGTTTATTTTTGGTAAATTTACATTGTTTTTATTCAAATGTAATCGTTGATACATAAATTAATTTAAAATAAACTTGACACCTAACTTATGTACTAAGTAAAAGTAAATAAAAACATATGTACTAATTAATAGTAAAAGATTTGTAATAAAAACATAGTGATGGATTTAAAACGGTAAGAAAACATTTTCAGAAGACAACTCACATTGTTTTGGTAATGAACGATGATCTGTAGGTAACGTGGTAGCGCTAGATGAGATTTAAAGGCTGATTATTCCTCTCTACTTGGCGTAATGTTTTAACATGCCGGTGAGCAAGGAAATGTTATGATATGAAGGTTGACACTGATACTTTTATAACCTTGTTACTATGAGGTAAAATTTTGGTGTCGCGTTAGAGAGTTATCTTAACCGCCGAGTGCCAAAATAAAAGCCACTGGGGAAATGTAAAAAGGTGCAATGCACAGGAACTATTCATTCTTACTTCATGTCGCCCCACCACCTCATAACCACACAACTTCTCTACCATTTTTGTTAGCATTCCTCTTTGTAAAAGTCACTTCGAAGGTCAAATTTAAATAAATAACTGTTTTACTACTTCTATCACTAAGCTCTTTCACCTATTTCATTAACTAAAGTAATGTAACTTATTGTATTTAAAATGTATCTTGTTAAGATAGTATAACTATTATTTACCATGAAAAAAAGTGAAAATAAATGTGCAGTCTATCCAATTAGCTCTTTTTTATTCTATCTTTTGTAACACTTATATTAAATCCATCCAAATATAGAAAAAATTAAGATAAACTAAATACATTATTATTACTTAGTAAATGATTAAAATTTGGATGGTTTTTTTTACTTACTATGTTTATTGCCAACAATTATCCTTTATATGGTATTCTTAGAATTCAGAAGCTCGTTCAAGGTATTCTTAATGTTCATATTTAAATTCAATCATCTCCTAAAACCGCAATTCTAAAATGCACAATACAATGCTGCAATATCACTAGTGTTATAAATGTAGTGTCTTAAGCCAATGAAATACCTTTTTAATCAGATATTACTAAAAGCTATTACTTATTAAGAAATAAAAAAGTTACTCACCGTTCTATACAAAGGGATAACGTGTAAAAAGAAATTCCAGAAGACCGTGTTTTAAGGTGTCTTGATCAATAATTGTGTTTACATAGGAGTCTGCACTCAATTGTACATTTTCATCTAAATTAACTTGGCATGTTCTGGAGTAAATATGCAAAAGATTTCAAGAAAAATACATTTCAAATATTTAAAAAAACGTAAAAAGGTGTTGTTTGATTGGTAAGGAGTTCTCTTCGTACAACTACTTAGAACGTCTTGATAATGAATTTATTTATATTATCTCATTGTAATTAATTTACAAACAGTTTTCGTTGTATATAATGTATGAAATGCTTTGGAGCCAAGAAACCGGAGATTCCGTAACAAGCTATGTTCACCAATATCATCCCCGTCATGTTAATGATTCTTGTCTCTTACAAAATTGCAGGTACGTTCTATTAAAAAAGAATCTATTCAGAATAGTAATTAAGCTCACCAAGTTTTCTACAAGAAGGAAACCCCCTTTATTTGAAGAAAATCGAGTACGTTTTAGATAAGCTATATTGGTTTGGAATTGTTTTAAGAGGAAGTTATAGTTACTATGCAGAACTCGTTTTAAATACTAATATCATATAAGTTTGAATTTATTCAAAACACAGGATTGGAATTTTATGGGGAAATGGTGATTTCCTAATTCTTTTCCAACTACAGACTAAACTCTATACACAAATAGCTTATTACGATAAGGAAGTTTGCAATACTCATAACCCAATAGATATAACAGATTCAATCTCAAGCTATGTTAGACAGAAGCTAGAAAATGAATTTATTTCATATCCTCGGTGCTTTCATATTGCAGAATCATAGATGGTGGAATCTTAGGTATGCAAGAAACAGAAACCGAAAAATATTACTCAAAATTCAGATATTAAACTAGAAGATTGGACGTCCTACAGATCAAGTGGTTTTTTTGGATATATACTCGGTATCGATTTTGGGATTCATGTAGACTAGTATTTCTAAATACTAGGGGTTGGTACTAATTGAAAATTCCAACAGTAAATTTAATTCCTGGGAAGATAAAGGGTCATTCTTAAATAAACACATCTAGGCATCATATCAAGCCTCATTGCTCCATGTCATATAAGACTTCCCGCAGTATTTTTCAAGTGACCCCTAATATCACATTTTATTTTTTCATTATAAATTTTTAGTATATTTAAAATTTGGCGCCGCATTGTAAAATAGTGTGACTTGAAATATCGCTTTGATTTTTTTTTGGAGTCCTAAAATAATAATTCCTTTTCACAATCATTCACTTTTTAAGGGTTTTGAATTGGTTTTATTGTTGTATACATATTTTTCTAAGTTTTAAAAAAATCAGTTTTGTAGGTGGATTTTAAAACTTTTGTGTAAATGCAATTACAGTATTCATAGCAGGTAATACTTAAACAAAGAAGTAGTGCTCCTTAGGATGAAAAGAAACTTCGTTTAATCCCCTAAGGAAGTCACTTTAAGACCGTTGTTGTTTTTTGGTGACTCGGTTTGTTAGAGAGTTAATATTACATCATGTCTGTAAAGTGTTGCCTTTTTATAAAATAATTGTTTCATTAATACTTAATTATGCTTGATATTTTTTAAATCTATTACTTCGAAAGTTGGCTCATTTAATAATGCAAAGTTGACTATTAAACTTTGTTAAGTATATTTTAAGTACTTCCCTGATCTTAAGCGAACTAATAATAATTACTATAATCGTAAAATGTCCTCAACTGTACGCTATGGAATTTAAATATACACCATCGTTGCCTCATTAACGCGCAATAAAAGATGGTTTCACTCACCTCCCTCACATTTAGATGTACTTAATCCACCTTTAATAATTTATAAATTTGTATCAATGTGTAGAGGTGTATTTAATTCTACGACTTATTTTACATAGTTGTGAGGAAAAAAAATTATCTGCATTTTTATTGTTCGAATAAAGTTCTTAAAAGATGATTGCAATACTTTTGTATTCGTAATTAAAGTACATCTAGTCAATATAACTCAACGAAAAAAAATTGTAAACATTAATATGTGTTTAATATAATATACGCGACGTAAGATATATTTTATAATATCATACTTACAACAGTAAAAGCTTTATTTGAAATAGTTTCATTGATTTTGTGTGTACTACAAAAGTTACAAGAACGCCATCATGAGCCTCGCGTATAATGAAACGTCAACACCACGTTACTTTATTGTTAAATCGGTTTTGTATATTATTTTCCAGGTCATGAACAAGAAATATTTTCCACAGATTAAATTTCTGCTTTTATTCTCTAAATACATTGTTTATGCGTTTGGATTTTATAATTAAGCATTAAGGTTGGACAGTTGACTATTAGTTGTAATACTTTTTAAAATTTGTTAACAAATTTAGCCTCTGAACTTTATCTATCTTTATCTACAAATAGGTATTATTTTATTACACAACTATTTGTAGGCATTTGAAATAGACTTTAGGGGTCTCTCATGACTAGAACAAAAAAAAACATTGGGTTAAAAATTATATTATGATATGATATTATACAGTACGTGTAATAATGATGAGGAAGAGGAAGTGTAAAAGCTATTACAGGCTGTTATTTTTTCAAGAGTACAACTCTCGTAAAATTCACATTTTTATATTCAGTCATTTTTATTCGAGCCACATTTACAAATTTCCAACAGTCCTACTTTAAATACCTGTACATGCATCAGAATGAAAACCTCCATTTTCCTACTCTTAATTGTATTGTTTAACTTTTTAAGGAAAGTAATTATAATGAGCTATGACTTACCGATGGCAAATTAAATCCAAACCAACATTTAATAACTTACTTAAAATACATTTTGAATTTTATTGCAGGTTGAGAGTAAGCATGATAAATAATTAAGGCTGACATTACAAACAATGCGAATAAAAATTAAAATACGTAATTAACTGAATATTAACATTTTTTATATCTTTTCACGCATTACAGTCCGCAATAATGACAAATGCCATACAAAAAAAAACACTAAAAACATTTTTTTATTAGCTTTTATGTCTAATAAAAATCTAACAAAAAATTTTTGTCGTGTAAAAATTGTGATGTATCATGTGTAGGGTATAAAACTAATATTGTAAACTAGTTTTATAAAACTAATATAAAAGTAGGGTAAAAGAAGCCAACAATAAATATATTCAGTAATTAATTCAATGAAGCTTAGAAGTATCAGAAACGATGTATTTAATGGGTGAGCGTTCTGTATTATGAAGATACATGTCATTGATTTCACTAGTGCCTTTAGCAGATTGTGGAAAATCTGAGATTTCATTTAGAAACTAAGTACGTCTTTTAAATATAGAGAATAATAAATTAAAAATACAAATATTTGATGGCTAGCCAATTGAAAAACCCTCAAATCTTTTCCTAAATTACGCTCACTCCTACAACTTCTAGATATTCTGTAATACACTACGGCTTAGTTAGAGTCCATCGTTGTCCAATAATCAATTATCACCACGATTACGTTATTCCTTCTAGGTGGACGATGATAAAAAGTAGAGCGTTTACTTAGATTTGGATTATGCTTTTTTCCCTCATTCTGACTTCGAGGACTGTAACTTGTCAGTACCAAATGGTCATTCATTGTCTTATCAGTATTTTTGGCCATCTCTATACTTTCAATTCGTTACGATTCCAAGATTGTGCCTATCTTGAGGACATTTCAATAACTACACTCCTATTTAACGTTAATTTTTAACTCTAACTGTACACTTTGAAATTGGTATGTGAATTAAAAAAACACAATAAAGTCAAACTATATAGTTGCTGCGGAGTTTTCATTTATAAATAAAGCACAGCTGGACTTACGTAGTAAATCTATTTTTATATACATGATATTCATAGGCTCTATATATTATCAGGTTATTTTTAAAATATTTTATTGCCATAATTGGGCTTAGTGTATGGTTAATCTTAAATACCGTAGACCTTTGACCGTGCGATAATAATTTGTGTCAATTTTTATTCTAGAATATTAAACACTAATTAAAGCAGCCATCCCATCATTTAGGCGGGTTGAGTAATTAACGTAACCACGTATTTAACTTAGCGTATGGTGTAACATATTCACGCGTCACACTGTGTTGTGCAGATAAAGACGCTATCTTCTCGTTGCTAGGCAACCATCCTAAACATCTGCTGTCAGTTTGTCATGTAGTGCTTTCCCATTAATTATAGCCCACACAGTTCTGTATTGGTTCTACATATCGGTGCTATGTAATAGTCTAAAGGTTATCCAATTTACATTGACCACTCACCTGTCCGTCCATAACAAGTTTTATTTTTCCATATGATTTAAAAAAAACTCAAATTTAGGATTTACGTTTAAACTGTGGAAATGCAAATGAGGCTTTATTTTAAATCCACTAAAACTGCTCTAATATAGAGGAATTCTATATTTTTAGTTGTGTTATAGAGAAACTATGGTTTACTAGCTTTTTCCCGTGGCTTCGCCCGCGTAATACCTACCTATATGAAAAAAAGAAAGGGGACATAAATGTTTTATATAAAATTAAGAAACCAGTTAAAAAGTTTAAAATATATTTAATATTTTTTAAATCCTTTTTAAATTTAGGTTTAGCTAGTTGTCAAATACCTACTAATATTAAAAATGGTAACAGCAATAAAAAAATACTTAGAGGAAAGGCGTCAGCAAAATGGATTGCTAAAGAAAGGTCCTTAAAACTTAACTACAACATAAATTACAATGTCAACAATATTGAAAGGAAAATACTGTAAACGGATTTACACTCGTTTATATTTTTATATATTAAACCTGACATTTCGAGCACTTATCACAGGTGGTCACAGACAAACTGAGGTATTGGTGGTGTTTTAAATAGTTTATATAAGTTTAGTTTCATACTTAATTAAAGCAAAATTTTATATTTTAAATATTATTTTTTACGTTTTATCATAATATTTTAGAAATCATCTCTAATAAGTACTATTTGTATCCTAAACTACTCGGTTCAGAATGTTTAAAAATAACTCAAGATATAACACTAAATCTGTAAGAATTTAAGGTGAAACATATTATAATTAACACTTTTAAGTGTTTATACAATGTATCTTCTAATAAATTAACAATCAAGATCTTCTTCTTACCAAGGTGTACACTTTATACTGCGTATTTCTATAATAATTATAAAAATATACTTACAGAAAGGTGTGTGAAAACATCCATACGGACCACAGATAATGAAAATACCGAGGAGTGATACTCGACTTGACTTATTTTCAGATTTTTCACTTCTTTAACTCAACTTTAAAAGTTTTGTGACAAAACAAACGCAAAGTTATGGCATAATAAGTCGCCCGCCATTATCTTTTTATTTTCATTAGCAATGTAAACAGATGGTTTAGAAAGTTTGTCTAGTTATAGCTATCAACAGCTGTTTAATGCCAGTTTAATTTGAATTATGAAACGTTATTACGTTTCGTTCTTATCATAACATTCGAATGTAAAAAAAATATTTTAAAATTTGAATTCGACTTTATTTGGTGAAATGAATGTGTTATGGGTGGTGAAAAGCACTCTAAATGTTAATTCAAACCAAAAGCTATAACTGTTCCAAATTTCACCTCAATCCGTATAGCAACTTTCGCATTTATAATATTAGTGGGATAACCGTTGCTCTATATTTTTTATTACTTAACCTACATCAGTATCTTGTACTGTTCGTATTTTTTCATTCTTATTTCGAGATTGCACAATCAACGGATTCAGAATAATGAAACTATCTTGAGATTCTTTTGTGAACTAAAAGAAGAATAATTAAAGTCTCTTGAGATTCACTGAGAAATTTATCGTACACCTAGAAGTCCCAGGTTAACTACTGTTGTTGTTTAAATTAACCCAGTTGTATAAAGTTTTTTACAAAGAACCATAACCGCTTGTATTTCTTCCGGTAAATTATTTACATCTTAATTGCATTTTACTAGTTTTGTAGAACTTTGTGCATTTTCATGCAATATAGTTTAACAGAGAAATAAGTTCAATTCTATTAGAGTGAATTGTGAAGAGTGTATTCTAATACATTTTGTGTGACTGAATCAAAATTGAATTTAAAAACATAACCGTTCTGGCAGTGATTGCGAGTGAATCAGAGGTGGTCCGTGATCCTATAGCTACCATGCCTGATCGAATTGATGAATTACAAAAATTGCCTGATCTTATGATGAATTACCAAATGAAAAAATTAGCCGTATTAATCTGAAATAATGTAAAATACTATAAATATGGTTTTTTATTTCACGAAAAGTGAGTTGAATTACCACAGACTGGTATGTTAAATACAGTTATATAATACTAATAGAATGTCACGGCAAGTTGTTAGAATTTATTTTGAATACTAGCTGTTACCCACACCTTCGCACGCAATCTTTAGAACCAAAGCCCTTATATTACTTAGTAAAAGCAATTATGATGTAATATGATGGGAGTCCTAAAAAGATTTTAAAACTTAAGTAGGCATACATCAGGTAGATATTATTTAAGTTCATGGTAAATAGTATCAGAGTTTAACTGAATTATTATACCATGTTTGGCACGTGTAGGAGCATTTCTGGTTCAAATTAATTATATATATTACGTCACAGCTGAATCTGCCTTGTCATGCCGATAAAGAAAACAAAAATCTCGGATCACACAGGTCTAGGAAACTTTACTTCTGTCAAAAAGCGTATATTTCCAGTCCTTGTCATATACTTCAGGTCTAAAATATTTCCAGTACCATAGTAGAGTTTGCCTTGTTGCTCTGACGAAGAAGAAATATATATATATATATATATATATATATATATATATATATATATATATATATATATACTTACGTATGACCGAGATGCCTACTTCGGTTAAAAAGTGTCTAATTAAGACCGTTTATATTCACTTACTATGTCACAGTTTAGCTTGCCATATTGCCACGATCAAAATACTATATACGTTCGATTATCTAGTTCTCGTAAATCTATTTTGGCCAAAACCATGTTGACATAGTTGAGTTTGCCTTGTCCTGATGAAGAAAAATACATACATAAGTGGGACTGAAAAGCCTATTACGACCTAGGGGGAAGCCCTACCTACTTCTTATGTACTTTCGGTATGAGGAAAATCCTTATTAAGGTTATTCAACATTCGAGAATAATCGTTATTAAAGTTTTGCGTTAAACTTGTTTTTTGGACTGTAGCCAGGGAAAGAATGAATCGTTGAAGCATGTTATTATTTATGTCTCTGTTTTTTCCATAAGCCATTGTTAAAATGTAATATCATAATGTCATGGAAGCCCACCAGTTTAAAGTAACTTATGAAAAAACATTCGTAACTTTGTTCATTAATGTTAGTTTTATAACAGAATGTAATGCATTAGATCATTTTAAATCGTTAATGCCGCAATCTGGAGTAAAATTTTATATATTAATATTGTATTTACTATCTGCATTGCACTACCGATCAAGCACTGTAACTTATTATTGATAAAATTTAAATGTAAACAGATGTTTCAGAAAGTTTTTCGAATTTTATAGCTGTCAACAGCTGTTTGGTGCCAGTTTAATTTGAATTATGAAACGTAAAAACTAAAATTTTTTATGAATTCCAAAATATTCCAGGTAACTTTTCTTAATTTTTTCTTCATAAAAACCTTCCTCGGATTTCAATGGACATTTTACAAAAAGAATTAAACCGAATTGGTCCAGCCGTTATCGAGATTAGCGCTAACCAACACATTTCGCCATTCATTTTTATTTATATTAAGATAAATATGTTACACTACTGTATACATCAACTAAATAATGTTCTTGAGTGGTAATGGATAGCTTACATCATAGTGTACATAAAGAAGTAGGTTACATTACGAAAATATTTAGACATCTGTAGAATAATGAACTGTTTAAAGCTTATATGTCTATTTATATTTTGACCAGAAAGCTACAGAATTGATGAAAATAAGTATCCATATTTATAAATGTCCGATTGAATTCTTTTTACATTTTAATTCCGTGCTTATGTTTTATATAGGTCAAGCAGGAGTTGTTCTATAGATAATCCTATACTGGGCGAAATTATGCTTTGAATTATATTAGGCTACCATTTTTTTTTAAACTGCTCATTCCTCATTATATTAAACAAAATATTTTCCCTACGGTAAATTATTGCTTAAAATATTTTAAATTGGTTTTTATATGAGAGGGATTAAAGTTGTCCTAAAAACTTAATATATGTAATTCTAATACGGCATTTGTGATTCGTTAATGAAATTAACATAAATTTAATTTTAAAGGGTGTGGTCTAAAATACGCACTTTTATCCCAGCCCAGTGGTGAGGTAGGTAAATTAATATCAAGTTTCAGGTTGCAGTCCGAGTTCTGCGAACTGTAATCATGTCCACCGCAGCTGCTGTAGTGATAACCAATTGTTATTTTAGTTTATGCGGGATTTGTAGTTGCTGCTTCTAATTCTACTATTAATATCAGATACAATAGATACACTTACTAGGAACCGATATACAGCTGTAATTTAATTGGGCAAGTCAATCCAATTGATCAGCGTTATCAGTTTTTAGCTCCATAAATATTTTTCAAGTTTCAATTCATAGTATTAATATATAAATTTTCTTGAAGGCAGGAAAAGCAAATTATATATTTTAGTTAGTCTATCAGGAATAACAGTAATCTTAAGTAACAAATTACGCAGTTTTATAATTATAAACACTTAAAAAGGAATAATAATAAATTAATAAAAGTAGAGTAAGTATATGCATTATAGCTTCAGAGAGATATACTTTTTTAATTGTGTATTACTTAAGAAAATTATATATTTTAGTGAACGAAATACGCTTAAATAATGTTCTCTTGCCGATTTGTTATACATGAAAACTTGACATTATGTAAGGCCAACTTTCATATTATACATATTTTAAGAGGTTCATATCCTCATCTTAAAAACTTATTCTTTGGGCTCGTTTATGATTCTTTGGGTAAATTTTGGTTAAAATACCAACTATTCCTCGTTGAATAAATAATATTGTATTTTATTTCCTCTTGTTATAAATTATATCTTATTTGATTGCGACCGTAATTTTCTTCAAATATTAGAGAATTTATTCTTACCGATTAGGACATTTCAATATATGATGGTGAACCATATACAGGGTTTACATAAAGTCCTGCACAGGTATAATATTTTCTGAACGGTAACAGATAAATCAACAAGATTTGGTACATCAACACTACACCTAAAAATCTACTTTTTGAAGGAACTATCAGTTTTCTGTAATATCATGGGGACGTCCTGCAAGGAGTCAGAAGAAAATATTAAATAGGAGCATAGGTCAATATGCACATCATTTTAAAGGGCTTATCTAGCAGAGTTTAATGCCGCAAACCGCACTCAAAAGGATTGATCCAGCAAAAATGGCGGCTGTTCAAAGTTTTTATTTTAAAAAGATGTTTACTTAACAAACGTTTTCAGAGTAAATTTTCGAATTGTTCACCTCCGGTTATTTGACAGTTGGAAAGACGCTCATAAAAACAGAATTTAGTAGGGCAACTTGAGGAATCGTCTGACATTCTAGAAGTATTCTTTGTCTCAGTTCATTTAAATTTTGAGGCTTTGTTTTGTAGAGGTTGTCGTTAAGGTAACCCCAAACAAAATAGTCTAATGGAGACAGATCTGGTGAACACGCTGGCCATTCTACAGTCCCCCGCCTTCTGATCCACTGATGCCAAAAAACAGTGTTTAAATAGGCTCTTACGTCGATGCCGTAGTGTGGGTGTGCTCCGTCCTGTTGAAACCAGATATTCTGGAAATGTTCTCCAGAAACACTTCCTGCTTCCATAAAGCGTTGAACAGTTCTCCCTACAGTTTGTTCTAGAAATTGGCTGCGTCTCTTGAAAGTAGTCATTAAATAAATGACATGCTTCCTCGTGTGATCGTCTGTTGTTTCCCCAACCAACCATCATAAGAAGTGTTATACGTTCACGTTCCTCAAGCGACATAGTGTAGTTGAAGAACTACAATCAATACGACAATCTCTTTTGTACTAAAGCGCACTGATAGAAAGGTTGGACAGCACTACTAAATCAAGAAAACTAGAATAGCCTACTATGAATAGACTGGCTAATAGGAAAGTCCAAACTACGACCCAAAGATAAGAGCATTCTAATTGTTACTGTTATCAGGTTTCCCCCGTTATCAATATATTAGGACCAAATTTGTAACCCTTGAGGACAACTAACGTCATAATTCACTTCTGGACAACTGACAAGCATAATGTAGTATTTAGCTGCAGTATTCGTTTGGTTGCAGTTTTGCTTACTGGGGTTATGGCTACTAATAAAATGAAACCAAGTAAAACCTTTGAACAGCCGCCATTTTGTACTGAATCAATTCTTTTGAGTGCGGATTGCGGCATTAAACTCTGCTAGATAAGCCCTTTAAAATTATGTGCATATTGACCTATGCTCCTATTTAGGATTTCCTTCTGACTCCTTGCGGGGACGTCCCCATGATATTATAGAAAACTGATAGTTCCTTCAAAAAGTAGATTTTTAGGTGTAGTGTTGATGTACTAAATCTTGTTGATTTATCTGTTATAGTTCAGAAAATATTATACCTGTGCAGGACTTTATGTACACATTGTATAATGTTGGATGTCTTAAATATTGTACTAAAGTACGTAGGAATAAACGCATAGAAAGTAATACATCGGTATACCTTCCAACAATATATTAATTAAAATATACAATTTTAAATTAGATAAATATAGGTTTAAGTTAGGGAAAAAGTAGATCAATGTTTATCTGAATTTAAACAATTTTAAATGTTTACGGTAAAAACGTATACTTAAGACTCTTAGTTAAAACTCACGCATATTTCGTTTGAACATACGCTCGTATATTATTCCTACTCTCTTACCAAGAATTATAAAGAAGAAGGAACAGTTATTTTGTGTAAATACGTAAATCTTCCTTTTTAAACGTTGCCTTGGCCTAGCGAATTTATACATTTTTTCAGAAATTAAACTAAATAAGTTTTTTTTATTTTTAACGCATTATAAAATCTTCAAAACAAAAAACGTAATTTCCAAAATTATCATTTACAAATGAGCTTTTTACTTTATTAAAGGTAATATTTTAAATGTTAATTTTAAATAAAAACTGTCCAATAATATACGTTTTTATTTTTGTGAGGCCTTTCGTACTCAATGAGAACATTTTCGGACCCACACAACTTATTTTATTTAACTAAATATCAACTTTATTTTTATATATACATATAACATACTGTCCTGTCATAGAATATTATCTCTTTGTATTTTTAATGACATATGTTTTATTTAGTACAAAATTGTTTATGTTATTATTGTTATTATTACTTTTATTCGGTTGTATGGGTCCGAATATGTTCTCATTGAGTACGAAAGGCCTTACAAAAATAAAAACTTATATTATTGGAGAGTTTTTTTAGATTAATATATAATTTCCAATAAGAAAAGAGCTTCAATAATGTAATATTTTAAATGTAAATTTTAAAAATATCCATACTTGTAATTAAAACATCCGATCTGATTAGTAACTCTGATTTCATATTTTGTTACTGAAAATGAATACGGACTGTTATTTAAACATTATGTGTTCTATTTATAGGAAAAGCGTAAAATCAGAATACCTGTAATGATAACAGTGAGCTTCTCAGTTCTCTAAGTTTGTCTGGACTATAAAAAATCGTTCATAACAGTCTGCGACTTTCATTTTCCCACTTGTGACATGAAGCTTTGTGTTTAGTAACTGTTTGAGCTGAGGAAAAGCAAAGGATGGAAGAACTTTGAATACAGTTCGTGCCCTCAACATGAAAGGAAAATTATGTTTCAGTTTTTTACTCTGTCATAGGTTATAACACGTGGGTGTATTTGAACCCCCATTAATAGTACGGATTAAAGGCGTATACTAATAATAGCTAATTATAACAGATATTTCTTGTTTCTATAGTAAAATTTAAGAAACAATTTTGTTATATCAAGATTTTTACTTAAAAAAAATGTTTTAGCGTATCTCATAGTACTGTGAATGGCTTAATACAGTGAACATAGGTAACACAAATTTATATTAAATTTAAACTTATTAGGAACAATGTTACAAATAGTATTGTCCTCACGATTATTATTTTAACAAGTCACTAACCGTGTCTTATTGAAATATGTGATAAATTTAGCATATAATTATAAATTTAAAATTATTTTAAAATGATAAAAACATTTGCAGATTAATTTTATTAAAAACTTAAGCAGAGAGTCTTATAATATTAGGAATGTATGTCAAAATGTTTATCCAACACAAACAGCTCTTTCTAATTAAGGGACAAACCACTTACCATAATTGTGTTCCACCAGCCATGTTGAGGTTTAATAACAAACACTATGGTTACTTTTTCTGGGAAGTAATAAAAATAAATATATAACTACTAAAAAATAATGTTTATAAATTGATAAATAAAACTAATTTGCTTTAAAATATTATACGTTTATTGTTAATTGTTGCGTTAAAAATTAAATTACATGTAACTAGTTTTCTAAAATTCTTTCAAGTTGTTTAAAAATTAGTTCAATAACATTTTTACCTTAAAGTGTCCTAATAAATATATTTAAAGTCCCTCGCGGGTGGGGGGTGAACTGTTCTTGAACCTTATCAAGTTCGTTAAAACTAAAAAGTTTTATTATTATGCATATAAAATACCAGTATGGAGCGAAATTAGCATTATACTTTTAATCCATAGTTTCCATTTGAAAAGCTATGTGTTAGGCGGTTGGAGTGTCCTATAATATACCAATTTCTGCAGTTTTTCACGTTTTAAATTAAAATTTTCTATTTCACCAAAACTTATTGTAAGTGTGTGAGTGTTTGACATCTAATTATTTTTCTAAAGAATAAACCCTGAGTCTAGTTCATAAAACTTGTCTCGTGTGCCATTTTTTATAAAAATATGCTTTTATATTTATTTATTATTATTATTATTTATTTTTAACTTGAAGTACTATACCACCTTGTGTATGAAAAAGACGTTTTAAAGGTTTTATTTAACAGTTAATTCCATTTTTTGGAATATAAATAAACAGGATAAAATTCTTTATTCCTTGTGAGGTAGATATTCGTGCACAATTTTCAAACAGCGGTAATACGTTTCGATTTTTTTGTAATGATGGGTTTTATCAATAAAAAAATCATACATCTGGTTTTGAAACCTACGCGGAGAGGAACCCCCAACTACGCACAACTGATATGATGGTAATGGACATGTTTAAAATATCTAAAATATGTATAGACCAAACAGATTATAAGTTATACCATTATTTGAAGCTGAGCAATTATTGAGCTTGAATCGAAATTAAATAATTAATTTGAAACGAAAATATCATTATTTTATTTTACTGCATTAAAAAAAGGTTGTAATCAAATTAACAGTGCACCTGAGAGTGTTAAAGTTACAAAGTCAAGGGTCCTTTTATGGATTGCCACGTGCGAAACTGGGTAGCGGATTAGGGATAATTAGCTTAATTAGAAACAAGAAAATGGAGGTCGGATTTATTTATTTCCTTGGTATTCTTACTTAAGATTATACACCATAGCGTTGTTTTACACTATACTGATGAGATCTATGTTTCAATAATTCGAACGTTATATTATATAGCCTGGTTGCATTATCCAGCCTCAAGATTGTAATTACGTTGTGTCGATAACACGATACCTGTAGCTGACGTTCAAAGGAAAGTTTATAATCACCTAATTAGGAATCTATCTCAAACTGCGTTGTTACGTAATATGGAGCCATTTCCAATAATATTAGTACAATGTCGGTATTTCATTATATTACATTAAATTGCTAATTAAGAAGATGAATAGTGGTTTTTTACATGGTTTATAATAGTAATCTTCTCTCACTTGTAATTAGCAATTGCTTTTGAATCATAGGTTGCTTTAAAAGCAAATGTTTTACCTTAAATAATTGTAAAGACTTTGTTAAAATTAACTAACAAAAATACTTTTCCTCTTCTAAAATATTCAATCACTTAATCACAAAATTTCTATTTAAACAAAATTAACTTTATATTTACCCTATCAGCTACAAATTTTGAGTTTTAGTTGGACATACCAGAAATAATATCGTTTATTCATAATGTTGTAGATTAAACTATTTAACAATGTTGAAAGATATTTCTGAGAACTCAGCATTTTAAACAAAATATTTAAAATTAGCTACAAACTACTGCAACTTCACAGTTCCGGAAGGCTCGAATAAAAGTACATTGTAGATCACAACTAGTATTACATGTAGGTAGAGAAGTGAGTATTTCAGGAATTAACAATTCCAGTCCATGTTTATGTTATAATTGTTAACTCAAACATGATACGTGCCAAAATGGATAGTGACTTTTGTTATGTTTACATTTTACATAACAGAGAATTTTGATGGAAATTTAAAATTTTAAGTTTTAATTTAACATTTTGGAAGTACAAAAAGCCCTGGAGGACATAAACAATGGTTTAAAGTTACAATTTAGTTTCAAGTTTTTAAAAACTCCTTTAGAATGCCGCCCTTGAATGAGACAGTCTTGAAAACTGCTTTAAACATTACAAAAAGTGCTTCTATTTTCAGTGCGTTTTTTATGAACTAATATTTCCTCTAAATACTTACAGGGCATTATGGTTCTTCTTTCGTGCTGTTTCAATGACCGTGTAATTTGCTTACTTTCACGTTATATTAGCTTTCATATATTTATTATGGCTGCAGTATAATGGATTTGTTAAAAACCACTCAGTATTTTCTACACGTATGTGTTGTGTCATGGGGCACAATAACCTGTATTACAAAACATAAAAATTTACTGTTACAACTTAAGGTGGTGCGATTAGGTTTTAGAGATGAAACTCATCAATTGTTGTTAACCATCTATGTCATGTTTTTTCTCTTCCCATATATCATTAAAAGTACAGATGTCTGGGAAAGTAACTGAAGGAAATCACATGATAGAAGTTTGATATATACAGGCCATTTCATAGTAAAAACAAAAACAAATATTCTTTGATTGAACACTTTATAGAACTCACTTTCAGAAAAGAACATGGTGCAAAAATTCATATACAAACAATTATATTATGAACTCAATTAATTAAGCTGTATACGATAATAGGGTAGTTTACTTTTAATCCGAAAATGTTTTTTTTACACGAGTAATAACATTAATTTGATGTGAATTTGCATTAATTGAGTGTAATCACAATTAAACTTCAGGCGGACATGGCAACTCAACTTGAAAGTCAGTTTTACTGCTTCTCACGCGGATTTCTTAATAATTCTTGTCACTTACAAAATTGGCGCGTAAATTCTATATACAAATAATCTATTCAGAATAGCAACTCAGTTCAACAAGTTTTCTGAAATTTGGAAAAAAGCCCGTACTATACAAAACTACCGTCTACGACTACGTCTATGTTGGTTAATGGCATAAGGACTGTAAGAATATTTTTTAACTAAAGGAAGTTGCAATTTTAGTCTTTGGCTTCGGAATAACGTTCCTTATGGAAAAAAAGGAAAAAAAAAACATCGTCCTGGAGCAAAATGAACAGGATTAGGTTCAGGGGTATTTCCTAAATCTACCTTATAAATGCTGTGGAAAGTTTCATTGTCTACATCAGAGCTACAAAAATCGCTCCTGTCGTGTTTTGAAACATGACATGAGGCAACGAGACGATATAATTTGTGGAGATTTAGTTTTCTTCAAATAACTATAACTTACCTCATATATGGTAGGGAACATACTTATGTTCACAATTGCGGTTCGAGTAACTTCCTAATGATACAATGAAACATAATTGAACGCATTCATTGTTAAAGTAATCTTTAAATAAAAATGTTTTATGTTCATGGGATAACATTTAATGTATCCATAATGTGCAATAAATAATCTACAAATGATTATCATTAGTGATAGGCATTGAAAATAGCTGGTAAGCACTGGGAATAGCCGAGGTGAAACTGACCCTAGATTCCATCCATAGAAAGGACTAGTAACCAATAATATGTAGACTGTTTATTGAATGTGTATAGAACTTTTTATAAAAATCGGCTCTTCCGTTTTCGAAGTACGACCATCCATAGATTTGTTTTTCAATGCATAGACCGTAAAATCGGCGTGGCTTCAAATATAGCTCTCGCCTAACAATAAGGGTAGTAATATAGTAGATCCTATTAGACTATGTATTGAAAGTGTATACAAAGTTTTTATCAACATGGGCTCGTACTTTTTTGAGGTACGGCCATCCATAGGGTTTCCCAGTATTTACATTTGAAATCAGTATAGCTCCAAGTATAGGCGCTGCCTCAGAATAGTGCTTATATTTTAGTATAGTAGACTGAGAACTGAATGAGTATACAAATCTTTATCAAAATCGGCTCGTAGGGTTTTTTGTGGAATGGCCATCCATAGATTAGTTTTTTTCTGTATTTGATTGTAAAACCCATATATCTCTAAAAATAGGCACGGCCTAAGAATGAGGGTTATATTGTAGTATAGTGTAGAATCAAATGTGTATAAAAAGTTTTATTGGAATCGGCTCTAACGTTTTTGAGGTACGGGTTTAAGCTATTTGTAGATTTTTTTGTGTATTTGGCCTGTAAAATTGAGTAGACTTTGTACATTAAAACCGGTATTTGTTTTGGAATGCTAGTTAAATAGATTCTATAGACTTTATTTTTTATTTTTATTTAAATACATTTATTTTGTTTAAAGAACTAGTTTTGGAACGTGTCAAAAGATTTGTTCTTTCATGGATAGAAGCTATGGTCAGTTTCACACTGCTCTGGGAGTGGTCTCATTATTTAAGGGACCTGACCAGGATAATTTGAACTTCTAGTTATAGGAAACAACCAATTTATCCTTTTCATAATTACAGCTCATTAAATTAACATCATTGATGAGTTACGTGAAGAAGTTTAGTATTTGAAAGCCAGAAAAGATTGTATCTACATTATTATTATTATACAACAGAAAACCTTGAAAAGGTTACTTTAAAACAGTAATTTTATAGTAAAATTAACAAAATTAGCATCTCTAAAAATGTCTATGCACGAAACTCTTAGTGAATAATGTGTAAATACTAAAATATTGAATAATTAGTGAGATCCGGATAGTACTACAATGTAAAACAAACATCTTCACAATTTTTTCTATAATGTTTTAAGGTGATTACTTTTTTGAAATTATATGTGGTTCTTATATAATACAATTACTATCGTAGCTTACCTCTCAAGAAGCTTTGAAAAACTCGCATTTCTATCTGTTTGTCCGCACGATGCATTGAGAAAGAACTAACCCGTAAGTTTTGTATGAAGCATTCATTTGTATGCAACGACGTGGTTAGTGGATAGTGAATGTCACACACTGGGCTTTGTCTGAGAGTTTAGCGAATATTCTTACATTAGTCTCATGGATAACTATAGTGCCGACGAGAACATCATAGAGTAAATAATTTGTTAACAAATTAAGTGTAATTTTATAGTGTATTATTGCGTTACGTATTAAAAAATATAGCTAATGAAATGAGCGAAAACAGACTTTAAATTTGACATGCAATTTCAGCGAAGCCTCTTAAATAACACGTGGTTTGGCATACGGCTTCCTTCTAAATAAAAATATAAAGCGTTACAGAATAGTACATTGAAATACATTCAACTACTTTTGGAACATAGTATATATCATGCTAGTTTATACTAACATCATGCCTCATAATAATAATTATTATTTTTTAGACGTACGGATTTCTAGAATTTATGTTTCATAGTTTGATTTATAACATACAAGTATCAGTATTGATTATAGGAATGTTTATAATACATGGTACATATTAACATTTGTAATGTACAATATTGCGATCATTTAGAGTTACTGTAGAGACGCCAGAAGAAAAGTGAACATTAATTTTCCTTCCTACTTGGCGCGAACCGTAACGTACCGGTCAAAGGGGAACACAACAGAGATATAGGATTGACACTGAGCCTTGTCATACCCTTGTCACAAGAAGCGTTGCGGTTGTGGGAAGGTTTACCTCAACTACCATGTGACACAAATAAAGCCACCAGGGATATGTCGAGACGTGCAGTGCTCAATAATATTTCACACTCTCTTCGTCTCTCATTCTCTTTCAATTCCCCGGACTGTTTATCACTGTTCTTTTTTCGTTTATTGCCATTTCCTTTGTGAAAGTCATCGTAAAATGTGAAAATTTTGATCAACAAACGAGAAATCTCAGTAAATAAAAAAAAAAAATAAGACCTTTATTCTTGAGCGGATTTCAGTTTACAATCTGTTTTACAAATCGACTCACGTCAAACTAATCATAACAGTACAATTCGCATTTTAAAACTGTGACACACAAATATTGCGTGCTGGTAATTTACATAGAAAATTCATACTTAAACAACAATACATCATTAAGGTACCTATACAGTTTTAACTTCCTTTTTGAAAGTTTTACCAGACAAAGTCTTTATAACTGGTGGTAAGGCATTGTACTCCTGGGGTCCAAAGTACGAGAAGGACCTTTTTGTAGCCTCCAACCGCACACGCGGCAGTTGCAGCTTGTCGTCCTGTCGAGTGTGCCGTTCTCTTAGAGTCGCTCGCGCCACTAGTTTCCGTCTCAGGTAAGAGGGTTCACCAGTTACCAAAACCTTATGCACCAATGTCACAGTTTTGGAGTCTACAAATATCTTGAACAGAGTGTAAATTTGCTCTTTTGCGATAAGGTGAGATGTGGTCAAATTTTTTTAGATTATAAACAAACCTCAGCGCACTGTTCTGTATCCGTGCAAGGATGACATTTGCCTCTTGAGTTAAGCAGCTACCAAACACTGGAAGGCCGTAATATATTGATGGAAATACCAGATAATTTACAATATGCAGCTTTGAAAGCATTGGAATTAACGCTCTGTATCTATTCAAAACTCTCAATTTACACATTGCACGTTGAGAAATCAATTCAACATGTTTAAGAAAGTTTAGCTGATTGTCAATTATAACTCCCAGGACTTTAACAAAAACACGATCTTCCAAACAAATACCCTCAACAGAAACAGAGAGATACTCCTGTTCATGGTCTCTTTAATGGATGGTGAGCAAAAATGCACCACAGAACACTTATCTGCATTCAACTTTAGGCCATGTCCCTCCGATCACTCTTGAACCCTACGCAGATCAGCATTGAAACACTGCACCGCTTCATGGACACCTGGAAGGGGGATATGTTAGAAGCATCTGAGAGTCATCCGCATAGGAGTAGAGTGAACACGAGGACAATGCAAGTTCAAGATCAGCAGTATATAAAATGAACATAACAGGCCCTAAACATGACCCTTGAGGAACCCCTGTATCCTTCGACAGCGAGGAAGAGCAGTTTTCTTTTACCTTCGTCACCTGACTCCGTCCGCTAAAATATGAGCCAAACCATTTTATAGCGATTTCATTAAACCTATAGAAATTTAATTTGGCAAGAAAACAGTTCATAATTCACTGAGTCGAACGCTTCAGAGAAATCAAGCGTCGCCAAAATACTTCCAAAACCTTTATCTTTCGCTACATGCAGCTCATCCATAATGTTTATCAAGGCGGAGGTAGTGCTGAAAGACTTGTTATAATAGTTATAATAAAACCAGACTGATGTACAGGAAGAATATTTTCAGCCTCAATGAAAGCTGTCAACTGATTCACCACTACCTTCTCAAGGATTTTTGACATGGCCGGAAGGATCGATATCGGCCTAAATTGGGAAATCACACTTGGATTCTTTATTTTGGGTATGGGCGTGACAACACTTTGCTTCCAGCATGATGGAAAACACCCAGAAGCAAGGGACAGGTTAACCAAATGCCTTCAATAAATTATTCTAGGTTATATAGTATGTTAATCTACTTCAACTGTTCTCGTTTGCTACCCCTGATACATAGAACAATGAAATATAATGAGGTTTTATACATCGAAAGGTATGACGTAAAAGGAATCTATAAAATAACCAATATATTTTGAGTAGTTATACTTATTATTATATAGTAATAGGGATTTATTAATCAGACATTTTTACATAGGGATATGAAAAGCTAAGTCTAATGAAAACACTCTTTGTTACATCTGTTTTGGATAACACTAGGATGAAACTAAAACATTGGCTTTGGATACGGTGTTATATTGGAAATCAACATATATGCAAATTTATGAATATGTCAATGGGCTATTTTAAAATACTGTTGTAAATAAGAACATGAAAACAAACTAAGCGCATTTTCTAAAGTGATTAATATTTCCACAACATAGCTTAAATAATAAAATGACGATGAATTCATAGACTCCTCATCATTAGTATTTATTTCTCTTATCAGCCAGTGCTTGAAGTGCTTGTGTTTCATCAATATAGTTCCAGCTAACCATATCTTGATTATATGTTTCACGCTTCAATTTATTGTCCTTAAGTAACTGACTGGATTTAGATACACTCTTGATTTAGTGTAAAATTGGATGTTCCGCATCCCTGCCCATCTTCCTCTTGATATTTTAAAAACATACGATTATGACATGTTGGTATGTAACGTTTTCGTTCAATAAACTAGAGTAGTTTTTATTGCTAATAATTACTGAACATAAGCAATCGACTACAATACGCCTTTTAGACAACACTTTTTTAATCGCCAAGGTAAAAAAAAAATTATTATTACCATCTCAAATTAAGAAGTGCATGCAGAATTGCATTAGGGCCTTAGAATAACACATAATTTATCATTTTTTTTTTTGCAGGACAATTTCATTGAATTCATCCGGTAGGAACATGTATGCTAAATAAAATACTGTTTCAAATTGCTGTTGTTTAATATCAGATGGTAATTATTTTCTTAACATCTCGAGCTTATATTTTACGGTAACGAAAGAATATTATTCGACACAACAGAAAAAACTATTATTGTATATTATGATTCATTATCTAAGTGACTTTACCAGTGATTTAAAACTGCTGCTGCTTTGCTGTAAAACTTTTATACTTACCAATATAAAACACGATGAACCTGCTTCATAATTTAAAAAAGGAGAGACTTATTCCCATTTTAGTCTTTTTAGTCTTCAACGGTCCTCATAGACAACGTGCATATTCGATGAACCTTAGAAAAACAAAGTAAGGAGTCAATTATGTACAATGTACAGAGTAATGTTCAAAGTTTAACGATCACTGACAAGATTTTAGACTCCGCTATTTCTACTTCAGGCCGGAAAATGTTCTTGTGTATCCTTAGAGATCTGATATTCACATATCGCTTTATACACTAGTTTCGCAATTTTTTAAAAGGGAAAATTTCTTATACCTGACATGAATAAATGAAAAAATAGTAAATCGAAAGTAAGTCTCATAAAACACGCCCCTAACGTAAGAAAAAAATAAGACTTTCAGTTGTAACATGATTTTGGACAAATAAAAATAATCAAAGTCACATTTAAGGTTATTATTTTCTACTATCAGTGTCGTGGTGCCACAATAACCTTAAGGTCGCTTTACCATTGGGTTTTATTCACACGATCTCTAATACACTGTACTAGGTTGTAATTAGATGCAATAAAGCTGAGTATTATTACTCAATAAATCTATGTCAAACAGCAAATTAAAATAAGTACTAGATTTTGAGTTCACAGTTTTTTATGATTCACAATAACAATGCATACAGTAAAACCTCGTTTACCTAGATCTCCGACCTATTCAGATAGGCTTTACAAAGAGGAATAAATTATTACCTTTACTGTTTTATTACTTTTTTTTATGTTTGTTGACTTTATCGTGAAATTTGTTTTTCGTTAACACATGTATTGCGTGCTGATTAATATTTTGTAATATAATACCAGAAATTCCAATTTTGTAGCAAGCCTACGAGAGCTAGATACTTGTAAATTGGACGATGATTGACTTTAGACAAACAAAAACGTTGGAACTGGACAAAACGATTGGATGACCGGACGCGCCCGTAGCAATTGTTTTGTTTAGTGATTGTTACAGCATGTTTTTCAACAGTCACAGAAAACCGTACAACGATTATCATAATGGAAACACTGTAAAATTACATAACTCGTCCTGATGCTTCAGTGCAATTAGTAGGGGCCATTGTTTGTTAGGTTTTCGTATTTAGTTATAATAATTAATCAAATTTTACGCATTAATATAGTTTTTTTACTAATAACCAGAATTGTATGTTATTTAGAACTGCTCTTTGCCCACCATTGTTCGATACCATTTTTTATTATAAGCCATCTATTTCCACTTATCTTTGTACACACACGCACACACACACAACACACACACACACACACACACACACACACAACACACACACACCACACCACACACACACACACACACCTTGCATTCCAAATCTATAGTGGTCCGATTGTCACGTGGTATGAGGTGACTTCTGTCGACCAATCAGGCGTCCAGGACGCCGGACAAGAAAACCTCCCCAAGGCATCTCTCCAGTTCTTCTAAAGACTCCGTCTCGCTAGGTTGTACGTCAACACTAGCTCTAACTAAGTTCGGGCCGTGCCCCTTGTCTTGTCTTTTGTGAACCGTAAGGCCGGTCTATGGCAATTAACAGCCCCCGTGCCGGACATTATTTGGTTAACGAGCCAAAGTAACTTTGTCTCAAAGTTCGTGAGTGAACCGAAAACAGTGTCAAGTGAAGGTGGAATCTTCATGGTGGAATCTTCATCCATCAACAAGGACTCCACCAGCGCAACGTTCCTTGGAAGCAACCCAGGTCGAACTACAATCAACCCAACTTCATTTGTGTCGAGGTATCAGACAATGGACGGTTGCAAGGTAACAGTGTTTCATCATTCTTATCATGGTCCTTCGCAACTAAAGACAATTCTCTTCTCAACCAAGATTTAAAAATCCTCAACTAATTCGGAAATTTTTTGGACATTTCAATAGAAAACTAAAATCATTTTAACTCCTGTATTTTTGCTGTAATTGTGTGCCTTTTTCTAATACTACTACGTTTTGTGATCTCAATTTCGTAATTTTTATTTTTCCCATTCGACTAATAGTTATTCTTAGAAAATCAACGTATGGGCTCCACCTCCTCAGCTATCGAAGTATAAGTTTTAAATATTAGACACTTTATTGGTCCTTCGAATATAATTGCGGTCCCGCCAAGCCGGATCTCCTAACATATCTTTTGGTCCTTCTGACCGGATATTCTACATTGTTTATTTTGAGCGACAGTTATTGTATATATATTGTATCTAATCTATAGTGTCTTTAATATATCTTTTCATTTTCCAAATCAATCCAGATAAATGTGATTGTATTCTAATAAAGTGTACTTTACAAAATCTTTATTATGAAGATGTGTGTGTTTGAGCTTACTAATCAATTTACATTCAGAATTTTGTGAAGAATCTCGAATGTCATTAAGAAACTAGTACGTTTATTAAATTTGGAGAATAGTTAATTATAAAGTTCATCACTTAGTCAGATGGGCCTGTATTCAAACAAGTTACGCTGACCCCTACAACTTATAGTTATGACGTGATAAACCTCAGCTTATATATAATCCATCTATGGATTGCATTATGAATAATCCACACGATTACAATTATTCTTTCTATGTGAAAATGATGAGAAGTATGCTTGATCAGACTTCTACTAGGACGGTAGCATTTCGAGTTTTTCAGAGTCTTAATGGAAATTCTTTGTCCATCTCACTACTTTCAATTTATTATTAGACA
This sequence comes from Homalodisca vitripennis, assembly GCF_021130785.1. Classification (NCBI taxonomy): domain Eukaryota; kingdom Metazoa; phylum Arthropoda; class Insecta; order Hemiptera; family Cicadellidae; genus Homalodisca; species Homalodisca vitripennis. The sequence continues at coordinate 42,382 of NW_025780842.1, forward strand.
CATCTTGGAATCATACGTGTCTTTCTTGAAAACACATATGTTTCAGTAAAATATATTAATATGCAGCCTTAATGAAATAGACACTATTAGAATTGAAAATGTCGAGAGCATTTGAGCCGTACTAGCAATAAAAGGTCAGAGGCTACTATATCGTTTGTAAACTACGAGAATGATATTGTGTTTAATGTGTGGTTGGGGCAAAGAGATCACTTTGGCGTGCATTGATGGAACAGTGCGATACCATTTCATTTTGAAAATGAAATATATAAAAATGTTCTTAGAAGTTTGTTTCTGATACAGTAGAAAGATGTACATGTTAGTTCTATACTACGTATTACTTATGAACAAATTTTGTAATGAAATGGTCAGGAACACACCTTATTGAAGTCTGTTTCCTACGTTTAAACGTGTATTGGAGATATTACTAACGTTACCTGCTTTAATTTGATTTTTATCTATCATACATGTTTGAAATAGGCGAACAAACATCGTTGGGTCTACAGATAGATTTCGTTTCGATGCAGTTGATATACAGTTGTTACTTTTATACAGATTTAAAATTGTACAAGAATGAGTAAAAAGATACTAATAAAGTATTATTGTTCGAAGAAGCAAACGTTTTAGCTATATTTCTTCCACTAAAACAAACCACATTAAAAGTTATGCTGACATGCTGAAGAGCCACTAACTATAACTTTGGAGCTGTTTTGTGGTTTACCTTCAGATAAGAGAGGGCCTGAAATAGCTTTTAAGAACTCAGATTATAATTTCTGTTTTATGACTCACCTCAGTGATTTTTGAGACACCTTGACTTGTTTGTAATGCTCTAGAACACAGTAACAGCTCCCTTTCGTCAATTCATTAGAAAAATATATTGCTAACTAGAGCTGCATACAAGCATTCACACAATTATACAACGTAAATAGAGTTTTAAAATTGCATACAAAGTAGAAAACATTAATGAAGTCAACGATGACAAAAACTGCACCCATTACTGTGAGAGGTTGTGATAAAAATAAGAGAAAGACAGATCAGTAGTTTATTTGATAACCATTATATATACATATATTATTAAAAGAAGAACAATAATAATATTATTTTTATTATTATTTATTATAAGTGTTACTTGAGGACATGGAAGTGGATACATTTTTATCACGATTAATTTTTAGTGATGAAGCAACATTTCATACTAGTGGTAAAGTAAAACCGACATAACGTGCGCATATGGGGACCTCGAACAACCTCACGACGTTATTCAGCATGAACGAGACTCGCCGAAAGTGAACGTTTTTTATGCAGTCTTTCGTAAAAAAGTTGTACGTTCCCTTCTTTTTTTGAGGGCAGACACTGTGAATGGAATGAGCTATCTTCAAATACTGCCGAATTGGCTTTTCCCACAACTTCAGGCAGACTTTGGTAACTTCATTTTCCAACCAGGATGGAGCACCGTCTCACTGGCACAACAATGGTTCGACAAGCTTCTCAACAACACTCTGCTCCACCGCTGGATATGGCCACACGGGACCTCGAGACAATGCCCTTCATTCTTGGCCTCCAAGATCACCAGACTTGACCCCATGCGACTTTTTCTTGTGGGTATATGTGACGGAAAAAAGTTTTTTTTGTTCCCCTCTAACTCATGACATCGAAGTGAACAAAAGAACAGAATAACTGTCGCAATAAGGTCTGTGAACGCTGATACGTGTGCGTAAGTGTTTATGATGAATTTTAGCTATCCGCTCTGGATGTTGTACGTGCTGGCTGCTGGTGGAAATATAGAAAATTTGTAATAACATACCTAAAACTTTAAGAATTTGCGAGTATGGGTTGCAATAAATATTACTTTTTGTAAGTACACCGTTTTAGCAAAAGATATTGAGTTATGAAATCAGGTCATTCATTTTGATACACGGTCTTATTTGCAACTACTAATTTATTCGAGCGAATATACTCATTCATTTACTAAAAAAATGGTTGAAATATCTAAACGAACAGAATTCTAAAGGATCTGATGATCCCAAACAGTGGAATTCCCAAAATAGCGGGTAATCTCTGTAAGCTGAGAAATACAAATGTTGAAGATAATTTTATCGTCATGTTTATGTGATTACGTTATACAATAAAACAAAAAGTAAATTTACCCTCAATTTGCTATATACGTTAATACTGCTAGTCCCACATTATGCTATACCTCTATTTGCCAAATTAATTATTTACACTTTTGTAGACTTTTCTGTAAAGTCACCGTAATCAAGAATCTCCAATTTTAACAAGAACATTTTACTGAATAATGAATAAACTCCGAAATAGAATAGCAGTGCGTGTACGATGCAAAATCCCAGATACTTTTTCGAGATAAAGAAATGAGAACATTGTTTGGCAATAATGAAATGATGATCATGTTGCAACATAATACCATTATTCTGTTAACAAAGAGAAAATAACATTTTAGTAATGGTTGGAGTCCCATTTTAGAAAATAACCTTTGCTATTAACATACAAACATTTTTTAAAATTGGATATATGATTACACACAGCTTCCATGAGAAGCTACAAGATTAATTTCCTAATACCATTTGTGTACGGAAGTAATTAAGCCTAGACGGTTATGCACCAATAATGGAAGATATTTTTTGACGAGGTAAACTGCAACAAATGTCTGCTTTCGACAGCTTTGTCCGTGAAAATAACGTTTTACGCGGATTGCTTTAAGACCCCCAAAAGCAAATAAAGAAAAAATTTTTCTTTACTAGTACACTTAATCGCAACTAAAAGAAAAATTATTGTAAAATGAGGTGTACAGTCTTGTCAATCTTTTTAACCAAATATATATAGTGTTTTCTTCGGTAGCATCTTAAGTGTTTTATGTTTGTGTTAAAAGTATAACATTACGTACCCTGGAAATTAATTTTTAAAACGGAAACTAATCTTGAGATCATTAACGACTCTGGAAGATTAAGACTAAAGTATTTAAGTGTATGAATTACTGCAGAAGAAATGGTAATTATATTGTCGTTAGTGAAAATGTACTACTCTTGAAGAGATTACAAAATAATTGTTTTCTCAATGAGTTCTTATTTTTCTGAAACAATTAAATGCAAGAATATAATTGATTCATTATGTTTCTACATTTATCGACATTCTGTGTTTGAACAAAATTTTATTTCCCAGTTTCTCGTATTCGATTTAATAAGCGATAAAAGGGTGTGTATGAAAATACTAATTTAACCAATTTTTTAAACCACAACTAAATTTTTATAACAGTAGAACAGAGTGTAAGAGATTAGTTACTCTACCACTCCCTGTGTAGTAACTATGGGGGGGGTGGGGCGGGGGGGGGTTAGTTGCCACTCCCAGGTTAGTTATTGAGTTACTATCATCGGTCGATGTTCTTAAGAGAACAACATGGGCGTGCCGTAGTGACTGACAGTCACGGTTGGTATTAAATATTTTGTTAACGGATTAAGAACAGAAATAGTTCAAAAAATTTTTAATAAATTGTTGTTACTATATTATGGCAAATGCCTACAAATATTTTAATTGCCTTAAATAATTTACCCATCGTAAAGCAAAATTTAAAGAATAAGCTTATTAATAAGATTTCTAACTGATTAAACTTTATTATTTAAACATTGTTGCTTCGAAAACCAGAACCTTTGTTTTTAAGAATTGTATTAAGAGTATGGTGGTGTATCTGAATCCTAGTCACAGTGATGAAAAAAT
>NW_025780843.1:0-45506 GCF_021130785.1 Homalodisca vitripennis
TCTGCTGAAACGCGCGTTCTAATCTGATGGGCACTGCAGCTCCTCTCTGATAAAATGTAGCCAAGAAGCAAAATAAAAATAAGAAGATCCTTTCCTAGGAGATCCAACAACTGCTATTTCATATTTATATAATGTACATGAGACCAAATTCCATTGTATCCCTAAATTACACTACGATTTGTATTACTTCGTGCGCGGTGGAGAGCTGAAGATTGATGTACCTAAAAAGGTTTTATTTAAAATTTAAGCTCTTCCTCTTACCTAAAATCAAACCTCCATAAAAATTCTATCATGTACGCTTTATTATATACTTAAACTATGAGACACTGGAAAATTTTAAAAGGAATTTAGTTAGTTAACTAAGAACAAAACAAAATATGTCCTTACTTATTTACTTTGATTAATTGTCAGCCAGAAATTGTTCGTCTTAACCTGTGATATCGAAGGAATAAACACTTAAAGTAGGTATAAGACAGTATAATAACACTTAAATCTTTATTTAATTATTTGCTTTTATTTACAAAGCATTTACACCTCTTTGATTTTATTTATCGGCTATAAGCTCTTATTAAAATTATTTAAGGTAAATTTAAAGTCGTTTTCTTCATAGTTTCCTATTTTAGTTTGTTAAAATTATATTACCTTGTCTTGTGCACAACACTCAGTCCTATTTAATCAATAAATCAAAACGACAGTAGACTATTCAACGTAGCCAACATTATGTTGACATCAAAATTAAAAGAATCAGTTTGTGACAAGTATTATAGGTGCACGATTTCATATAGGTAGAATTGAAAGAAACTAACACCACAGTTTTTAACGATCATAAAGTCTGTATATTGATTTGTTCTCGATATATCTTGCTGAGCGTTAGGCTTGGCCGACGCCCAGCCAAATCCCATATTTAGACATGCAAATGTTTTAACCCTATATTATATTTAATTTCATGCACAATTTAAAATGTTCAGTTCAATTTGTTCTCAATACAACCTGCACAAGAAAGTCAGACATACGGACAGTAAAAGAAACAGACACGAGAAAAATAATTGTGCAAAATCTGCTAAGGATATAAAATACGCAATATTTGAAATAAAATTTTTGTATTTATCCCCATTATAGCTCAGTTAGTCCTCGAGGAAACTTACGGAAAAAAAGAAAGAAATATGTTTCCAGTGCCCTTGCCAAGGCTTCCAGTGCAGTCCCATGCTCAGTCACACACCGTTATCGACCTCAATCTTGTCCATGTAATAGGCAGCGTCGTGCAAAATATAAATTATATGCTCGATACGTTTTTTAAGATTTCCTGTAGAAGACAAACAGTTCAACAAACAGACAGACAAACAGATCAAAGAAGAATTTTGCTAACTCACATTAATAATCTGATTAATAATAAAACTATGCAAAATATCAAACCTATAAATAAATTAGCTGTCGAGGTATGTCGCAATAGTTAAGCTAGAGTAAGGTTAATCCAAAACCTGATAGATATAGGAATATATTCTGTAAGTATAGGAAGGGATATCAGATGTAGTCCGAACTCAATGTCGCCTGTACAAAAATAAAGTTTTACATCAAATTTCAAGTTTAGCTCAAATCATTCTTTTTATATTTTGCGGAAACACTGACAGAAGGACAGAAGATAAACGATTCCCAGCCCCCTGACAGATAGGCATCGCTAAATTTCAACCAATTGTTTGGCATAACATAAGTTCGCCGGAGTGTTATATGGTATATAAATAAATCTAGGTGTTGATGAAATATATACAGTTATGGTATATCAATATTCACATAAAATAACTATTTTAGATACCTGCCAATAACTCTGGAAATTCAAATTCTTTACGCAGTGTGTAGCAAGAAATATGCAATAATTAATAATGTAGTTTAATAAAATGTCATTCAAAACAATAAATATGTATATTTCAATAATATTCCGAAAAATTACAGGTTTTGACTGAGTTTGGATTGATATTTGTATGGTGTTTCATCTCTGATAAACAATTCCAAGTAAATATAGAACATGGTTGGACGGGGACTCGATTGGACAGTTGAAATAACATTTTAAAACTTGTATAGCAACAGTATTCTTGGTTGCTAGCTTCTCATGTTTGATCAGCTTGTGTAAACACAAACTGTCTCTGTTTATTCAAATATTTCTCACATAATACAACACACTATTGCAGCTGCATATTAATTTGTAAACCACATTTGTTTCATATTGTAATTTGTACTTATAATCGTATGATTTTTCTTAATATTGTACTTTCAATACCTAGTAGATCGTCTGACCGTTAGGTGGACTGTTTAACTTTAGATACAACTATCTATATGACAAGGGTTGGATTGAAAACAAAATGTCGTAGCTTATATACTTCAGATTTCGTTTACAGAATTAATAGGAAGTGGTAGGGTTGCTGTACAAATCTAACACTAAGTGCATGGTAATATGAGATTCCTGGTCCACAATAGTAAATCAATATAAAATACAGTTATAGGACCATAAATAATCAAGCAGAAAATCTTTTGCTCAAAGCTGGGCATTCCTTAAAATTGTTATTCAATTTGTTTTATCTAAAATATTCTTTATTAAAAAAACAACGAAATCGTATGTAAAAATCATAAAATCTTCGCTAAACCAGTGTAATATATGCTATAGTCTTAAAGGTTTGTAAGTAAATCGCAAAATTCCATCAAGATCAATGAAAAATCTGGTGAGATGAAAAAATGAAAAATCAACGAAGAAACATTTTACATAAATTTACAAAAAGCTGTCAAGGATCTCTGAAAAACAACGAAAAGTAGTAAAAATGTAAGACATATTATCACCTTTATGATCCTACTCAAAAGTTTTTTTTTACCATTTCGATTATTTTGCCACTTTTTCTAAAAAAATTTTTTTTAAATTGTGTTAGAGTGTATTACAATACCTAAAAATGTGAATTATCCGTGAAGGAATTAAACTTAGATACATTTTTATTTGTAAATGGAACTAAAAGTAATATGCAGACAATTTGATTATTGTAAAACTAAAAATATTTGTGCCAGCTGATAGACTCCCAGACACGCAATATCACATTAGTCCGGTAAAATAAGGATGCAACCTCGGAATGAAAGATAATAAGCTAAAAATTTGCATACGTCTTTATTTTGATGCTATAAAACTTTCCTCAAAAGTCTCATATAATCACGTGTACGCGACTTGAGATATTTAAGGTCAAAGATAACGAAAGTAAGTTTTTTGCAAATATCTCGTTTCCCTTACGCTAAATGACTTTGAAGGTGATTGGAGAAATTGTAGAACGGAAAATTCTCTTCAACTTTTGTCTGAAGTAAATTTGTGTACGTTCAACCCTTTTTGAGATACAGCGCAAAGAGTAGGGGACCGCTTACCTGTAGACTATATACGATAATGCGAGGTCAGCCAGTAGACTACAATAAATAAATGAGTTATATTGTTAGTTATTAACTTACTACTATTATTATTGTTATTATTATTATCATTATTATTAATTATTTAATATACCATATTTATAGATATTAATTATAAATTATATATTCTATAAATAATACTTATTTTATTTTTACCAAACATACAATATTAAAAGAAATACCTTTCGTCTATATTACTATATTACTATGAATATTATATCTCGAAATACAAATCCTTTGTACGACGTTTTGCTGTTTCTGTGAAGCTGTAGCAGATGCTCCATTGTTAAAAATGACAGGATTTTTTTACTTATGTTATTTTTACAAAACATACAATAGTAGACCTTGCGCCCTTTGCGGACCGCGCCCTGATTGGTCGAGAGGGGGTCACGTGATCCAAGATGGCGGCTAAGCTCCGCCCCCTGCGGGAGAAATTCCCACATGTGCGGGAGAAATTCCCTCATGCGCGGGAGAAATTCCCTCCTCACACTCTTATCCTAGTGTTTTGGGGTGATTTTGGGTGTCAAAATTGTTGTTTTTCGGTAAAATCGGTGATTTTGGGTGTCAAAATTGTTGTTTTTTTTCGGTAAAATCGGTGATTTGTTGGGTCCGGTGAGGGAGAAACGAGGGACGGAGGGAATTCCAACATGGCTGCGCCCATGTATCACGTGATCAAAAAAAAAAACCATTATGGCCGCGCCCACGTAAACATAACCTCACTTTTTTCTCGGCGGGGATTTCAAATAAAACGACTCAGTAAAGATAAGCTATTTATTGCTACATAATCAGTGGTCACCGTGGTCAGCCTCAGGGTCCCTTGCGGTTACCTGTAAAAAAAAACCAGACATGTAACGACTGCAACCGCAAACTTCCTATTGGCCGGAATAAACGCGTCTCTGATTGGTCTAAAATAGCCGCCAAGCACTCTGATTGGTCGGTGTTCTACACAGTCGGCAGAGATTTCCCTGTCTCGCCAGTCTGGAGGTGAACGTCAAAGAGGTAAGACCTATGTCGCTCTGTTCCTTGATATTGCACAACATTGTGTAAAATTATCAAGACAAGTAAACCTCGCTAATTACTAATATAAAATAAATAAGACAGTGCTTACCTACCTAGTTACCCAGATATTATTTTTTAATATATTACTGTTGCAATGGAATCTCAACCTATTGAAGTGGGTCCAGAGTCTCGTATGGAACTGGATCCTGTAAAAGTACTAGGAAAATACGAGACGTATGTAAAAAGATACAGAGTTTACGGTACCAAGACCACCTTCAAATTTAATACAGTACCAGATAACGTAAGTGAAATAGACTGGATAAAAACCGGATTTTCCAAATTAGTCGATGACATAAAATCAAACTGTTCAGATTCAGACTACCTGGGATTTACACTTCACAGTTTAAATTTGAAAACCAAAGAGCCAGGTTATGTAGCGTTTCGGCCGGCTCATCAAGTCAAAAGTGATGTTTTATTCGAAATTTTTGGTGGCATAATTCAAAGTAATGCCGATTCCGTAAAGTCAGCTGATACGTTTAGAGTAGAGTGTACTAGAATTAATCTTCCTGTAGGTAGTGCTAGAGTAAGACCAGGTTTTTATAATAACTTTGAAGAAGAATGTAAAGCACGTAGAGGTATCGTAGTCATTAAGAATAGCGATAGTCTGTGTCTGCCCCGAGCTATAGTGGTAGCAAAGGCCAATGCTAAAAAAGATCCCGAGTATGAATTGATAAAAAAAGACAAAGGCGCGAGACAAACAACAAAGGCGAAAAAATTGATGGCGAAAGCCCGAGTTCAAATACCGAAAGAGGGAGCGGGGGTCCCCGAACTTAATAAATTCCAAGACCACCTCAAAAAATATAATATTACAGTTTATAACTACAACCGTAAAGGCCGAGAAGTGTATTTTAATGGTAATAATGAAAGTGCTTTGTACAAAATTAACTTGTTGTATCACGAAAACCATTATAATGTAATAACTAGCCTAACTGCAGCTTTTGCGTGCCGTTTCTATTGTGAAGCATGCCATGTCCCTTACGACCACAAAGGTGTACATAGGTGTTCAAATATCTGTCCTGCATGTCAATCCGTTTCTCCGCCTTGTAAAGAGGAGCATGGGGGAATTTTGTGCCCTGACTGTAACATGACCATGAAAAATCAGATTTGTTTCGCGGCCCACAAGAGTGAACGTTGTAAGTCGGTAAAAAAATGCTTACAGTGCCAAAGACTTGTGTTTTTGAACAATCGTAAGTCAAAACATGTGTGCGGTGAAGTGTTTTGTAAAATCTGTAACGAGTTCATGGCCCCAAACCACCAGTGCTACATGCGGGTCGACACAGGAAAACCCAAAACCAAAGACTTTCTTTTCATTTTCTTTGATTTAGAGACCCGTCAAGATGAAATTTTAACGGAAGAATCTAGAGTTCATAAAGTTAACCTTTGTGTTTCTCAACAATTTTGTTGGAAATGCATTGGTGGGGAAAATTGCCAAAATTGTACCTCCCGCACTCGTGTGTTTAGACAAGACCCTGTAGTAAGATTCATGGATTACGTAATGGAGGAGAGAAAAAAATTCAAAAACGTATGTGTAATGGCTCATAACGGTCAGGGTTTCGACTTTCAATTTCTGTTAAAGTACGTTCTCGAACAATCAAAATTCACTCCAGAGCTAATTATGCGTGGCACTAAAGTCATTCTTATGGAATTAGATAACGTCAGATTTATCGATTCGCTAAATTATTTCCCCATGGCCCTCTCTGCACTACCCAAAGCCTTTGATCTCCCCCCGGAGAAGAAGAAGGGTTACTTCCCTCATCTTTTCAACACTTTGGCAAACCAAAATTATGTAGGCCCCATACCACCCAAGGAGTACTATTGCCCTGAATCCATGTTTGAGAAGTCTTACAAAGATTTTGAAAATTGGCACAACGACCAACTTAACCAAAATGTAGTTTTTGACTTTCAAAAAGAGTTGGTCGAGTACTGTATCTCCGATGTGGAGATACTGGCGCAAGCGTGTATTAAGTTTAGAAACATGTTTTTGAAAGAATGTAATGTAGATCCGTTCATAGAAGCCGTCACCATTGCCAGCGCCTGTAATTTGGTTTTTAGACGGAATTTCTTAAAACCCAACACTATTGGCCTGGTTCCTAAAAACGGATACCGTATGGTTGATAACCAGTCGCCTATTGCTTTACAATGGCTTACTTGGGAGGAAGACCAGCGCGGTATTAGGATCCAACACGCAGGACGGGAAAGAGAAGTAAAAATCGAGGGATTAAAAGTAGACGGTTTTGACGGGGAGCGCGTATACGAATTTCAGGGCTGTTATTTCCATGGGTGCCCAAAATGTTTCAGATACGATAGGGAAGCATCCTTGCCCGATGATCCCTCAGACTCCCTGCACTTAAGGTTCGAGAGAACCAAAGCTAAAATGGCTCGTCTCCGAGCATCCGACTATGAAGTAATTGAAATGTGGGAGTGTGAATTCAATAAAATAAAGAAAGAACAAAAATTGGATTATCTAAATTCTCTCCCCATCCTAAACACACTCCCGCTCAATCCCAGAGATGCCTTCTTCGGGGGAAGGACAGGTAATGCTAAAACCTTCCACAAGTGCGAGGACGGGGAAACAATTCAGTATGTAGACGTTTGCTCCTTGTACCCGTTTGTCAATAAGTTTTTGCCTTATGTTTTATCCCATCCAAAAATCTTTGTAGGTGACAAGGAGTGTAGAGAAAGAGGCATGGAGGCCGAAGGACTCCTAAAATGTAAAGTATCGCCTCCGCTAAATTTGTACCACCCCGTCCTCCCTACACGTATGAACAATAAATTAATGTTTGTCTTATGCCGTACATGTGGTCTAGAAATGCTAAACACAGACTGTAATCATAGCACCGAAGAAAGAGCATTGACAGGGACATGGACGATGCAGGAAATGAGAAAGGCTGTAGAGAAGGGGTATACCATCTTAGAAATGTACGAGCTTTGGGATTATAAAATCATTACTTACGAAGACGGTGGCCTTTTTACCGATTTTGTAAATAAGTTTCTAAAAATTAAACAGGAGGCATCGGGCTACCCCTCCTGGTGCCTCACAGAAGAGGATAAAGCCGTGTATATTCAAAATTATTATAAACACGAAGGTGTCAGACTTGACCCTTCCAAAATTGAAAAAAACGGGGGTCTTCGCTCTCTCGCAAAATTGATGCTAAATTCTTTCTGGGGAAAATTCGGACAGAGGGAGAACCAAACTAAAACTTCCATCATTAGAGAACCCGACGAGTTTTTTAAATTACTAACAAGTCCCGGGACACAAGTAAACGCCATTCAAGAAATTAACGAAGAGGTCCTCCTTGTTAACTGGCAGAACATAGACGAAGTCGGTGAATCCCTGCGAACCGTAAATGTTGTGCTCGCGGCCTTCACCACCGCACACGCTAGACTTAAGCTGTACAGTTACTTAGATCGAATAGGCAAACAAGTACTTTACTATGATACCGATAGTGTATTGTACATACGTAAGGAAGGTTCGTACAGTGTCCCCACAGGGGACTACTTGGGCGAAATGACCGACGAGTTGGCCGACTATGGTCCAGACTCATACATAGTAGAATTTGTTTCCGGAGGCCCCAAGACTTATGCCTATCTTGTTTGGTCCACTAATAAAAACGCACTAGTTGAAGTTTGTAAAATAAAAGGCCTTACTCTAAATTTAAAAACTAGTGAAAAACTAAATTTTTCAAAATTAAAAGAAATGGTACTTTCTGAAAGCAAGCAATCATTAGAGATCACTGAGAACCGCATTAGGCGTACTAAAGACAGAAACATAATTACCGTAGAAGAGACTAAAATGTTTAAAGTGACTGGACCAAAACGCAAACACGAAGGTAAGTATGAAACTCTACCATTCGGTTACAGTAAAAGGCTAAAAACTTACAAGTAACTACACTCTGATCCCATTAGTCGATTCGCTCGCATCTCCTCTGCTATTCTAAGTACACTCCTCCGATCCTCCGTAAGTTCACAGACCCGCCTTCCGCATATCAGTGAACTTTTTCAAAGTCAAGGTAATAACTCTTTGTTCATCTGACATGTTGACACTAACTAACTAACTAACTGACTGACTTATAAAGACGCACGAGCCTCATACTCCCCACTATCACCGTCACCAATCGCAAGCGTGAGTCCTGTTCCATATATTGATTTTTAAAGACTTGCACATGACAAGGCTATGCCCCGGACAGCTTCAGGGGTTCTGGAAGCGCGAGTGAATGAGACCTCTAAGGCCGGCGTAAAACCTGTAAGCCCTGGGGTCACGAATGAAGGTCACTGGCGCGGCCTAACAGCCCGTAAACCTGAATGTTGTGTGTGAATGAGACCTCTAAGGCCGGCGTAAAACCCGTAAGCCCTGGGGTCACGAATGAAGGTCTCTAAGGCAGGCCTAAACTCTGTAAGCCCTGGGACCTGAATGTTGTGCGTACGACAGAACCCCTGGAGGTACCCCACTGGCACGGCCTGACCTAGAGAGAGACTATCTTAAGGACTTACCTAGAGCCTCCAAGTATTTCAAGAACATTGCATTGTCCTCCTCTTCGTCGGAGTACCACCCGACGTCGTAGTCTTCTATAGGTCCCTCGAAAGGGACACGAGACCCTGATGCTGAAAAAAAAATCCGATACTCTGAGTATCTATCTGATTGAAAATCATTAGTAAACTTTTGAAACAAGTATTACGTACCTTTAGCGGTCGGCGATGGAGGCGGTGGCGGAGGAGGCGGTGGCGGTGGAGGCGGTGGCGGTGGAGGCGGTGACGGAGGAGGCGGTGGCGGTGGAGGCGGTAGCTCCTTGGCGAGGTACTGCCACAATACCACCAGCACCGTTGCCAACATTGTAACTGACTGACTGCGTTACAGAACGCGAGAGCTTTATGGAAGGGAGAGGTCACATGACCTCAAGTCAATGTCACCGGGGAGGTGCGAGTGTTTCATTCTAACTCAAACCATGGCCGAGTCTAGACCATTGGCCGAGTCTAGACCATTCCAACCACGCTCCCTGTTTGACCTCGCTAAAAAAAACCGTGGTCAAGCAGTTCCGTAATGACTTCCGTGCCCTTATGAATTTAGAGGTACCACGAACGGTCATGGACGCTCTCATGGAGGAGCACGGTAAATATGACTGCCTCAGTGCTGAGTGTGTACTGTACACACCACTTGGAGGTTCACACTCTTACTGCGACCTAACGTGTGCCATCACAGGTCTGGCTTTAGAACCTTACTTCCGGATGTATTTTGAAAGTCTACGCCCCAACGCCTCCATTATCCATTTGATAAGATACCGTATGACCCCCAACAGTTACCTTCTCGGTACGGAAAGAAACCTTGCGCTAGAGCCGGAAGTTTTGATCCATACGGAACATGTATATTACTTTTCGCTATCTAGCGATGATATTGAACATCTAGACAGGACATTACGCTGTAGGACTTGCAGAAGGTCTCTGCTAAAAAATGCGTGGAGAGGTAAATGCAACTGCCTCCGCTAAACCGTCTAAGCAACAAGGGATGGGACAGTATTTGATCACAGGGCGACAACCAGTTACTTCTGGATTGGCCCTCAAAATCAAATACTGTTTAACCTGGGCATCGAGCATGCTAGTTTTCGATGTGGGTGTTCCAAACCACACCACTTAGACGAATATAAATACCGGTATACAGATTATTTTTTCTTCATTTACAAAATGGACGCGATAGCGAAAGAACTGCACAAACCGGCTAGGCGTAATTACCCCAGACGCAGGGTTACGCTGAAAGGAATTAATGACCTGTATCAAGCCGACCTTGTAGAGATGATACCTTACTCGAGAGTAAACAGAGGTTACAAGTATATACTGACGATGCTAAACTGTTTCTCAAAATTTGCGTTTGCCGTTCCTATAAAGAACAAGACCGGCGCTGAAGTCGCGCATGCACTAGAACCTATACTGTCTAAACACAAGATGAAAAACTTTCAAACGGACCACGGTAAAGAATGGTACAACAGTCACGTTAAAAAACTTTTAAACAAACACAGCATTAACCATTACTCTACCCAATCACATTTGAAAAGTTCTATTGTGGAACGTCTAAACAGAACCCTGAAAGAAAAAATGTACGAGAGATTTACGGCACACGGTAGCTACGAGTGGTTAAGTATTTTACCAGACATAGTCAAGGAGTACAACAGTAGTGTGCACAGGACAATCGGTATGAAACCAAAAGATGTTAGACGAAAACACGTAAAACAGATTCTCGCCCGCATAAATAAACATAATAAAGTGGTTAAAACAAAAAATCCCAAATTCCGTGTAAGCGATCAGGTTAGAATTAGCAAATACAAAGGTGTATTTAAAAAAGGATATCTACCCAACTGGTCAAATGAAATATTTACAATATTTGCGATAAAACCTACAAAACCTGTAACGTATATATTACAAGACATAAGAGGTGATATTTTGCAAGGCGGTTTCTATGAACAGGAACTGATAAGAACCGCAACAGGAAATGCCTATCTCGTTGATAAAGTACTCCGGCGGAAAGGCTCCAAGGTCTTGGTGCGGTGGCGCGGTTTTGACGATACTCACAATAGCTGGGTAAACTCCAAAGATATTATTAAACCTAAAAAAAAGAAAGTAAATTATAAAACATGATGCAATACCGTGGAACCGTCATTACCAAAATGAAGCTCGTAAAGCAAGCCACGACGTTTAACGTCCACAACATGGACGAGTATATAGGTAGCGGTTTAAGTCGCAAAAACAAAAACGGTCCGCTTTTACCAGACTCGATAAGAGGTTTAATTGTAGGTCCTTCAAACTGTGGTAAAACAAACGTATTATTCAATCTGATCACCGATCCGAACGGATTACGATTCGAGAATGTGTACGTATTTTCAAAGTCATTGTACCAACCAAAGTATCAATTACTGGCTAAAATGATACCGAAGGAAGTAGGGTATTTCGCGTACGACGATAGCTCCCTGGTCATTAAACCGGACGAGGCTAAGGAAAACTCTTTGATGATTTTTGACGATATAGCTTGCGAAAAGCACGGCAATATCCGCAGTTACTTTGCTATGGGGAGGCACAAGAACGTAGATACATTCTATCTCGGTCAAACCTACAGTCACGTACCGAAACAGCTGGTCAGAGACAATGCAAATTTCATAATACTCTTCAAACAGGATGATATGAATCTACACCACGCTTACAGTGATCACGTCAATACCGATATGAGATTTGAAAAATTCAAACAGTTGTGCAGTATGGCGTGGAAGGACAAACACGGTTTTATCGTCATTAGCAAGGACGATGACATTGATAAAGGGAGGTACCGAGTAGGTATAGACAGTTTTGTTCAAGATCTATAATGGTGAGGATCTACACTTATAACGACATCAGAGGGTTCTCGGACCAGAGACTCCACAAAGTCAACTCAAATCTGTGTACGTGGTACTACCCGGACAAGAAAAAATTTTGCGGTAATTACTGTAGCAGACGACCACCACACGGTTTCCTTTTCAATAGAAGGTGTTGGAGACACAAACGCCAAGGACAGTACAGTGCAACCATTCCTCCTGTAATTCTGTTAATGATTTCGTCCAGCGAACGGTTTTATAACCGCGATATCTGGATAGAATTTTTGAAAAAGAGCCAAGAGAAAGGTGTACCGTTTGAACTCGTTGTATACCACGAAGACATGTTAAAGTGTACTGTGCGGGAATCGCAGAACCTCTTGTCCCGATTCAGACCGTTTCCAGACCAATTCGGTAAGCTTGTACCGTTGAGAAACGCACACGGCGGTATATACTTTGCCCAAGTCTGTATAAAGATGTTGGAGTACGCTTGTAAAGTCCCACACACCTCACGTTGCATCATTCTCACGGAGCGAACTATACCTATTAGGAAACCCGTTACAATCTACAGACAAGTACTGGCCTCGAAATGCTACAGCGACATCAGCTATAACGTGGCGTACGGGCCGGTCCCACGTGGACTACCGAGAGGCGAGAGAAACAAAGAGTTTGCGGCTGTAAATAATCTGTGCCAGAGCCTCTTTACTTCAGAATTTCTAAAGGTGGCCTTACCAACTGTCCCTATGTACTGTGAAATGTTCGGAATAAGTCTGATGGACGGAGTGTATAGTATTACAAACCGTGATCAGTTTGAGGCGTGGAGGAGATTTACAGGAGCCAATCCTTGTGAGTTCTGGCTACTCAACTCATACCTGATCCATATACACGGTAGGGTGAGGAACCCTATCGCTCGGTTAAAAGAGTACATGGATAAGACGGTAGAGAATGACAAGTACACGGTGGCTGAGATCCCGCAGTGGAGAGACGGATGGAAGAGAACGTTTGTATTTAGATCACGAGCGCAAGTGCAAATACCGAGATCAGTCTACTTCAGGAAACTGGGTACGGTAGCGTCACTTGGTGACATTATACACTACCTTAGAAAACACAAGAAACGCGCAATGTTTTTCAGACAAGTCGAACTACCGTAGTTTAAAAGTGTCAACTCAACACGGACACGGTCAGTGTGCAATATGGAGCCAAACAAGAAGAAGGTAAGATTTGACGACAGAGTGAAGGTTCATTTCGTTCCAAGATACGATGAGTGCAGAGGTATTGATGTATCACATGTTTTTGAGCAAATGAGGAAAGCGTATATAAATGTTAAACGGACAGATGGTGACATCATTGATAAAAATGGAGCGGAACGAGAAACAGCTTACAGCCGAGATATCAAAGTTGAGAACGGCCATCAGGCGAAAGTATAAGGAGTTTAAACAAGGGACTCTGTCTACCGAGATACGTCTGGAAAACCAGTACAAACCACTCCTGTCTGAACTGCGAAAGAAAACCAAGAATTCCGAAAATATAAAAATCGAACCTGAGGAAGAGCAGCAGGAGATAAAAGAGGAACTCTTCTCTCCCGCTGTAACATCATCTCCGAGAGTACCCGCTTACTTACAGGACGACGAAGTGCTGGAGACTAGTGATCCACCTTTACCCGAAGCAAGCGATATCCTTTCCACCGCTAAAGGACAACTAGAGGCTTCACAATGGGTGGAAAACACATTCCAAAATGCACTTACAGTCAAGTACATGAAGTCACTGATGAAGGACATTCCCAGTCAAAGAAAGATTGATTCCATATACGGACCACGCTATGATAACGGCACACTAATGATTGGAAACAAAGTGTTAAATTTCGATAGTAACGGCAGTATAGTCATAGATGATGTGTACTACAAACCTACGAAAGGTCTGTACGAATTGGTCTTTAAACGCGCACCGTTACATTACGATGAAACTGATTTGGTCACTTACAAGGATATATTGAACAGGACACACGCTCACAAAAGAGGTTACAATTATAAAAGTACCATAAACCGTAACAAATCGACAAAATACGAACTTGTCATTTCAAAACTATTTCCCAAAGCTTACTCGGGCAAAGGCTTCAAGGACATGTCAAACCCTGATCCCGTGTATTACGACGATCCGAATGAATTGTGTGAGAGATTAAAGGTTTTAATAGGTTCAGCTGAGGCGGGTAATACGGGTCATAAAAACGAAATTATAAACATCGTGGAAGAGTTGAGGGAGTTGAAACTCATTCGTGGTAGAGGAAATTCCAGGTATAGAGCATTGGTATAAAAAGTAAAGGATGTTCTCTTAGATTACAGTTTCAAAATGAGCGTGGACAAGTTTGGTCGCACCGGTGGCGAGACCGGTAAAAGAGGCCCTCCTGGGGTCGGGTTTCGCATAACGGTAGACGGTGATTACGATATCAAGGGCAAGCGGTTATGTAACGTGGCCGACGCCCAGCAGAGTCTAGACGCTATAAACCTGCAGACCTTGGACAAGAAATTAAATGGCACTAAAACAGATATGACCCGGTCTATGCTCAAGACACTCAAACTCGATGCCAGAAATAACAGAATACCTAACGTAGCTAACCCTACGAACGAAGCGGATGCCGTCAATTTGCGAACGCTAAATAAAAGAACATTAACGTTCGATACTGAGATAATAGACGCTAAAAAGAGAAGAATAATCAACCTGAGCGATGGTGAAGGATTAAACGATGCCGTCACTCTGTCACAACTACATACTCTTACACCTATGAAGAGTATTAGAGATTCTACCGTTACTTTCAATAATTTCAGACTCTGCAGCGTTGGATGGCCAGTCGAGCCTAAGGACGCTACGACTAAACGGTATGTAGATAGTCGTATACCCCAAATGGGCAAAGACGGGCATTGGAGTTTTGGACATAAGCGTCTGAGCGAGATTGAAGAGCCTCTATACGAGGGTGAAGCTGTTAATCTCAAATACTTTCAAAAACACGCCATGACCAGAGCGGTGCAAGATTGGAACGCGCAAACCGGTAAAATCACTAATCTGAGAGATCCTACCGACATGAGTGACGCGGTGACCGTGAATTACCTAGTGAGAGTACTGAGCGAAGTCTATTACGGTATGTACAAACTACTGGCTCCGACGCTGGACGCTATACACTTAACCGATAAAGACGAGTGGATCAGGTTCAACATTGTCAACCCATACTTTAGAGACCCGGTGAGCAGGGTGGTGAGATCGAGATATAAGTAGGTTGTTGACATTTTTACCGTCAGTTTACTTTAGAACCTGGCGAGATGCGGTTCTCGGTATTAATTCTGTGTGTAGCTCCTCTGATAGCTGCTAATAAAACTTTGTTGTACTTGGAGAAATACGGCTATCTCAACAGCAACGAAACATCGCTGACTAAC
This sequence comes from Homalodisca vitripennis, assembly GCF_021130785.1. Lineage (NCBI taxonomy): Eukaryota > Metazoa > Arthropoda > Insecta > Hemiptera > Cicadellidae > Homalodisca > Homalodisca vitripennis. The sequence continues at coordinate 15,242 of NW_025780843.1, forward strand.
AATATTAAGGACGCCATTACGAGGTTTCAGGAGACGTTCGGACTACAGGTGACCGGATATGAAAACGAGGAGACGCTGAAGCTGATGGACACACCCAGATGCGGTAACTCGGACGAAGGCATAGCCCCGTTTTCCGTGAACCCATTAGTTAAATGGAACTCAACTCGGGTCACGTGGAACATGATTGGCTCTGGCATCCAGTATGCCAACATCGTTGAGAGAGCGTTTTCCTTGTACTCCAAGCACTCTGCTCTCGAATTCCGTAGAAGTTACAGTAATCCCACTATAATGGTAGTGATTTCCCCTAAGAAACACGTGGCGTACTACCTTTAAAGCACTTGCAGTTACGATTTTGACGGTCCGGGCGGTGTTCTCGGCCACGCTTTTCTCCCTCGACCGTGGCTGAACCAATCGGATATACACCTTGATTTCGAAGAGGACTGGGACTTTACAATGAATATACCCGCACCGGAGAAGACTTCGTTCTTTACAGTGATGGTCCACGAAATAGGCCATGCTCTCGGTCTTCAGCATTCGTCTGTGTTACGATCCGTAATGTTTCCGTCCTATTACCAGCCATCGGGTATCAACAACTTGTACGAATTTGATTTGGACAGAGACGATCAGCTTGCAATTCAGGTTTTGTACGGACCGCCTGTCCCCTCCTCCTCCTCCTCCTCCTCCACGTCCACTACAACATCCACTACAACATCCACTACTACTACGACAACAACAACATCAACTACCACTAGGCCTACCACGCCTACACCTACAGAATTGGACATTTGTAATTTACGGCACAAACTCAACACGTTCTTAGTAGTGAGAAACAGACTGTACGCGTTTTACGGTAAATACGTTTGGATACTCAGCCTGAACGAAGCCCATAGAACGCGTGAAGAGTTTACCAATCCTCTGATAATTACAGAGTGGTTGACGTTCTTACCGTCGAACTTTAATAATGTCTCAGCCGTGTACCAGAGACCGGACGGAGACGTAGTCATGATTGTGGACAGGACTTTATACGTTATAGATTACCCGTCACTTAGACTGTCCAATCAAAGACCCATTAGCAGAATCGTACATAACAGAATTAAGAAAGTCAATGCAGCGTTAAACAGTAATATGGGTAAGACCTACTTCTTTGTCGATGACAAGTTTGTCGTAGAGTTGAACGAATGCACCCTCACAGGCACCATGTTAGGGATGACCTCAAGCGTACTCCCAGGTGTTCCAGGATCTATAAAGGGTGGATTCAGGTATATAAACGGTCGTATTTACTTTATAACAGACAGTTACGTGCTGGAGTTTGACGAGTTTACCGGTACTGTCACGAAATCCGAGGCGGACATCTTCGACGTACTGCAGATTACTTGTGTGCGTGAATCGCTACTCAAACAGTTGTATAAAGTGATACGGTATATAAATGGCGAATCACAAGCGTAAATCAAACAGAGTGAAACGAGCTGTCAAGCGGGGCAGAGGTATAGTGACCAGCACGCTGAGAAACGCACTGCCCGCTGTAGGCACCATAATAAATCGTGCTGTTGACGCTTTACCAGTTGAGTTACACCTCCCCGGCGGTTTTCGGTACTGTGGGCCAGGCACCAGGTTGTCTGAGAGACTTGCACGTGGCGATAAGGGTATTAATAAGTTGGACGAATTCTGTAGAATCCACGATATAGCGTACTCGAAATATACGGATTTGGAACACCGGCGAGAGGCCGACAAAGAATTGGCCAGAAGAGCTTGGCAAAGGGTGAAATCAGGAGACGCTAGTGTAGGAGAAAAGGCTGCGGCCTTAGCAGTGACTGCGGCCATGAAAGCTAAAACAGCGTTTGGGGGTGGGAGAAAGAAAAAAACAAAGACAAAGCGAGGGAGGGGTAAGTCAAAAGGGCGAGGTCTCTACCTGAAACCTTACCCAAAGAGGGGAGGTGGTGGTGGGGTGAGGAAAAGGAAGAGGTGTTGTAAAAAAAAAAAACAACAATCTCGATACCGATAAAACCTCTAACAAACCACGAATTGATCCGTTACGCGAGGTTACTCGATATTCCGAACTTTCGAGGTGTATACATGAGGGACACACTGCCCAAGACCCCGCGGCTGTACGAGTCGGCCATAGTAAATCTGGACAGTTCACGAGGTGAAGGAACGCACTGGGTCTGTTATAAGAAACTAGGAAATAGAGTGTACTACTTTGACAGTTTTGGTAATCTGAGACCGCCGGTAGAACTCGTATCTTACTTTGGGTCCGGTGTCAGTGTACAGTATAACTATGAGCGTAAACAGTCTGATGACTCAGTAGTCTGCGGACACTTGTGTTTGAAGTTTCTAGCAAATAATGTTTTCACTTAGCGGTGTGGCCCCGCACGTATCTTGTGAGGTCTTTCCACCAATGGATTTGAGCGATGGGGAGTACGAAATCGGCCTAATTGACCTGTCCACGTACTATACAATTCCGAACATTGAAAAGGGTGTAAATGACAAGTTTCACTACGGAAACGGTAAAGAGATAGTAATAGATGAAGGGTCGTACGAAATTGAAAACATCGAAGAATATATCAAGTCGCACATTGACGGAGGCGTGACGTTCAGTCTTAAGGCAAACAATAACACTCTAAGGTCCGAAGTATCGTGCAGTGAAGCGATACATTTCGAAATATCGGGATCCCTAGCTCCTGTACTAGGTTTCACCGCGAAAATGCTCGAGCCTAATAGAGTCCACATGTCCGACCTCCCCGTCAGTATTATGACGGTAAACACGATACGTGTTGAGTGTAATATCGCCCGAGGATCCTTTCAAAACGGTGTAGAAGGACACGTGCTGCATGAGTTTTACCCTGAAGTCGCTCCAGGGTATAAAATAGTCGAGAAACCGAGCACAGTCATCTATTTACCTGTGAACGTCCGTAGGGTGAACAATATAGCTGTCTCTCTCAAAGACCAGACCGGTGAATTGATAAACTTTAGAAACGAACCGTTATCGTTACGTATACACATAAGGAAACGGCAATGGGCCTAGTATTTAGAGAAGTGCCGTACACCGTTCCCCTCATTCGATCACAAAAGACCGCGGTGTTAACACCTAAGAACATCAAGTTTATTAGATCGCTGGGTTTTAAGTATGGCTCTGCTATCGATAGAATCGGCCGTCGAGTACGATGAGGCGATAACCGGTTGGGAGTTTCACTCTCACAAACCGTACGCCTCGTCAACTCTAAAGAATAACGACGAAATCAGGATTCCAATCAGTCAACAGGATATAATTACAGCACCGTTCGAAAGCAGTTTACACATCAGCGGAAAAGTGCGTGCCAAGAAGGCAGATGGGGCCGCGGCCAGTGTTACATTAATAAACAACGCTATTGCATTTTTATTCGACGATATAAGGTACGAGATCGGTGGTATAGAGGTTGACAGGGTGAAAAATGTAGGTATTACAAGTACAATCAAAGGACTGATTTCCATCAGGAAAGAGGAGGAGGCTGGTCTCTTGAATGCATGTTGGCTAGGTCCGGGTGAAACCGGTCAGGCCAGTGAATTTACATATTCAGTGCCTCTAAAACTGTTGCTGGGTTTTGCCGAGGATTATAAAAAGATCGTGGTCAATGTCAGACAGGAACTGATTATCTTGAGGTCGGCTACCGACATTAATGCGGTCAAAAGCACGGATGCGGTTAACCTCGACTTTGAAATAACCTCGCTCTACTGGCGTGTTCCACACATTACTGTATCCGACAGTTACAAATTGAAATTATTGCGTGTTATTGAGAAAGATACTCTGATTCACCTGCCGTTTCGGTCCTGGGAAATTCACGAATACCCCTCTTTACCACAAACGACTCGTCAGAGTTGGACGATAAAAACGAGCTCTCAAATTGAGAAACCCCGCTACGTTGTTTTGGCATTTCAGACAGGAAGAAAAAATGATCTGAAAAAGGATGCGTCTTCTTTTGACCGTTGCGACCTGACAAATGTAAGACTGTATTTGAATTCGCAATATTATCCTTACGACAATGTCCACGGTGACTTGTGCATTTTTTACGAGATGTTTACAAGATTCCAAAGCTCGTACTATCAGAAACCGGGAGCGCCTACCGTTGATTTTGAAAAATTCAAGTCCCGCGCACCGCTCTATGTGATTGATTGTTCTAAACAGAACGATTCGATCAAGTCGGGACCAGTAGACGTGAGATTGGAATTTGAGGCGAAAAATAATTTTCCGGCAAACACGACGGCGTACTGTCTCCTCCTGCATGACTCCCACATGGCGTACACCCTGCTTACCGGTAACGTAAAACGTATGATGTAATAGTGGTGGTGGTGTGGTGGTGGTGGGGATCGTGGTGGTGGTGGGGATCGTTAGGTATAAATTGAGCGACTCCTACGCCGATGTACATTACCTACCCAGTGTTGAACACTCTCGCAACGATGGCGCGGTTATACATTCGCGGTTATAAGGAAGAAGAAGAGAGGAAAATATCGGGACACCTCGACTGTACTAATTTTACATCCTATACCGACTTTTACGATGTTAAGGACTTTACCAAAATTGAACTTCGTTTTGAGGTAAACGATGAGCCCGAGGCCTACGACACGGATGATGAGAATAGTCCTATTAAACAGGCTCTAAATAGGTATAGGCAGGGTATAAAAGCCGGAGTGTACACTTCCTTGTGGAAGCACGGCAAGATGAAGATATGTAAATACCTCGACTGTGCTAATTTCACACCTAATAGCGCGTTGTATGATGTGACGGGTTTTGACAGAATTAGGGTTAGATTTTGCAGAGAGGATGATGTGAAGCTGAATGGGTATAAAAAGGGTATAAAAGCCGGAGTATACGCTTGCTTGTTCAAGGACAGAAAATTTAAAGGGTGTAGATCCATTGACTGTGCTAATTTAACATCCCATTGCGACGTCTGGGATGTGAGGGATTGTGACACAATTTATGTCTCTTTTTTGATAGATCCTCTCACATACGAACGGGAGGAGAAGGTGGAGGGGGAAGCACCACCTGCTAAAAAATCTCATTGGTCGGAATAAACTCGTCTCTGATTGGTCTTAATTTGGAGGTTTAAAAGTATATAAGGGGTACTGTGGAAGGTACGGTCATACAAGACCGAGACCGAGACCATGGAGGACCCAATCAACGGCTATGGACCTGGAGCCTACGAGGATCCCAAGACGCAAGGAGCCTATAAACTCGTTAACGGGAATTTTTCTTAAGTCTGTTTACTTTATTGATTGTGATCTTTCAAAGTGTGTGATTGTGGGTTTTGTTAAAAACCGGGGTGACTCTCTCGGAATACTGTTTAAGGGTAAAAAGGGTTGCGTTTATTGGTCATTCGATGTGTTTAATGAGTTTTCACAACACTTCAATAGCATTAGTCTAGCCTTGGAGACCTTACATAGGTTTTACGTAAAGGCGGATGGTGGGGAGGATATCAAGGTCATCAACGTATTTGGTAAGCAATGTGTGTTCATCTACGACGGTGAACATTCATTAACGCTTAACAAACACGAGTGGAATCAGTTCACTGCCAACATCCCACTGATGCACATCGTATTGAGAGATCTGTTCTTGATTGAGGAGCCTGTTAAAACCGCAATTGAAAACAGTGACAGTGACCTCCTCCCTAGTCACATAGCTCACAGGCTGTCTCTCGAAATTGAACTTTTCAAACGGTGGCCAAATGGAGGCGATAGTTGAGTTTCACGCTTTTAAAGATAATGACAATCGATTTATTGTAAAAGAGTTTGTAATAATCAGTCATCTCTTTCGTGCACACATCGTATTCAAGCCTCCATACGATAAGGGGGAGTTAAATTCTAAAATGGCCAGAACCGCTCGGTGGCTGGAGCGCCACTTTCACAACATCAAGTGGGAGGAGGGTGGTATAGAGTACGACGAGGGGATTATACGAGCTCTGTGTAAACCCTTTGTCACTGTATATACTAAGGGGTTAGAAAAAGTTGAATTTTTATCTAATTTTCATAATAACGTAGTTGATAGAAATATTGTAGATAGTAAGGTGACTATCGTTTCCGATACTCACTGTATTCTGCCTCAACATAATAGTGGCTTCACTTATGCTTGTGCTTTGAAAAAAGCTCTAGAGCGGGGCGGGGTGAGTGAGTGGTAAGCTCCTAAGGCAGGCCTAAACTCTGTAAGTCCTGGGGCTTTCAACTGCTCTTACGGCAGGCCTAAACTCCGTAAGACCGGGAGCAGTTGTGTGTGTGTATGTGTGTGACAGATACCTCTATGGCAGGCCTAAACTCCGTAAGTCCAGGGGTATGTACCTCGCTCTAGATGCTGTAAAATAAATAAAAATAAAAAATAAAAAAAGTCTTTGCGAGTGTTTTACGAAAAGTGTGTTACATTGAAAGGCTTCTCCGAGTAAAGTTACTTGTTACACTCGCGAGGATAAAAAAAAATAAAAAATAAAGTATAAAATAAAACGTATCTCACCGAGAGACAGGGTTTCGGCATTGAGTTGAGAAGTCCTGTCATTGGTGAGGTACAAAAAAATATGTTGGGAGGTAGCAAATTTGTCATGGAATGGCTACCACCTGTGATGAGCGATGGTTGGGGCTCATCACCCGAGAGGTTAGGCCTACTGGGGATGCTCTCGGTTAACAAAAAGAACGCGCCTAAGACCTGACCTCATGGGTGGTGTGGAACGAAGGTCACCTTGTACCAGCACATGTGACAGGATGCGGTCCGGCTGCATATAAGCAGAGGACGCGTGTGTATCCTGCACTTTCCTATCATGTCCGACTGTGAACGTTTAGCCATAGTCTGCTTCCTCATGGCCACCACCATGTTCGTGGTCATGCTGGGAGTACTGTGTTGTGCCCCTAGAGCCAGGATCGGGAACACTACAGTGTTGCTGTTGATTCTCGCACTCCTGAGTGTGGTATCAGCCGGCAGTGAAGACGTAAGTCATGTAATAATTTCATGTAAATGTTATACTGTTTTACTGATGTATTTAGTAATGTTCGATTAATGTTTAGGAACAACCCTCGACGGCGTCTACAAACGGTTGGACAGGGGACGATGATGGAGCCATAGACTTGGTACGTTTATATCCAACACCGTTATCCCTACACTTTAATGAAATCTATTACTGATACAGAATTATTTGCAGACTCGACCATCGACATCGCGTGGTGGTTGGTCGGCGAGCGGGTGGTCTCGCAGAGGTCAGGAAGTGAGTGTTTGTTTCGTGTTTGTTTTCTGTTGTTGTTGTTGTTGTTGTTGTCTAGCACATGTATCGCATAACTTATAAATATTGTTTTAGGACCCCGTCAGACCCCGCAGTGAGCCGGTACCCATTCCCACTACGGTACGTAAAATAGTACTAATGTTGTTTTTTTTTTCGTCATATGACAGGTTTTTTCAATTTTTACATCCTCTGTATTATTTGCAGACGGCGCGACCTATCTGCGTGATAGAGGATGTCTTTTCGTTGGCTCCTCACCGTTTCAGGCCTATTGTGAGTTTTACTGTGATATTTTACGTGTTACACTTTACGTATGTACTACCTTAAGGAATTTATGACTAACGGGTTTGTTTGTTTGTAAAAGAGACGTGTGGAGGACTACATGGAGTTCTGTGACGAGGATCTTGGGCAGGTAATAACCATTCTCTCATCTATGTACCGATATTGAACGGTTAGCGGCGTACACTGATGATTCTCCTCGTGTTTTACAGATGTTTGCAGAGTCCGACCTTGTCGAGGCTCTTGACCGGGCGGAGAGTCAAGAGCACGATAGGGAGATCACGGAACTGCTGGATCGCCTGAACGAGCCGCAGGAGGTCTGGGATGAAACTAGTCTGGATCAAAGGGTTAGTTCCATCAATTGAAAGTACAATTTACGGATGTGTGATAAATAGCATATCTGAGGGTGTATGTATATGTACAGATCAGCTCACTGCAGCCTGCATTGCTGTCTAAATCACAGTCTGCAGCTGTTCAGAGGACAGCCGTTTGGGGATGGTCACTGCCTGCGGGCAGTGACGATAACAGCTATGACACCTCTCAGAGGCGCCGTTCCGTAGACACCTCTGTCGCACCGTCACCCACTCCTCCGACTCGCCCGCCCTCCCCGGTACCACTCCGTGATGACCTCTCACCGACCGGCGGATCGTCAACGGAGTCTGCCTCTACGTTCCTATCGTCGCCAGAGTACGCCCCCTCAATACCCCCGTCACCGGAGCTCCCACAAATTCGGCCTACGGTACGCGATATTGAATTACTCGAATTGTACATTATGACTTGTTTACAAGTGATGTAATCTTTCTTCTTCTGTTTTAGCCCAGGGTCGTGGAAGTGGCGAATCCCTCTGTCGCACCGTCAACCACTCCTCCGACTCGCCCGCCCTCCCCGGTACCACCCCATGATGGCCTCTCAGGCCTCTCACCGGCCGGCGGATCGTCAACGGAGTCTGGCTCTACGCTCCTATCGTCGTCAGAGTACGCCCCCTCAATACCTCCGTCACCGGAGCTCCCACAAATTCGGCCTACGGTACGCGGTATTGAATTACTCGAATTGTACATTATGACTTGTTTACAAGTGATGTAATCTTTCTTCTTCTTCTTCTGTTTTAACCCAGGGTCAGTGATTGGGAGGCGCGGGAATGTATTGCGGCCCTCCACAGTATCCGAGTACTGATGCGGGAGCTGCAATGGACGGCCAGTCGCATCCTTCTAGATACCGACCATAGGCGACAGATCAGACTCGCCCCGCAAACTTGGCGGGAGCTTCGTGAGGACTTGGAGAATTTCCTACGATCCGTTGGGGAAAGAATGGAGGATGCCAGGCGTAATAACACCACTCCTCCACCCCCGGACGCCGAGGAGACACCTCTGTCACAGCCGCGTAAAGTTGAGTGTCCTGTGTGTATGGTGAATCTTCCCACGGTTGCTCTTCGGCTGTGCGGTCATACTCTCTGTCGGACCTGTGCCGACAGAGTACACACATGTCCCACGTGCCGAGCGTTAATCGTGGGGAGGTTCAACATATACCTCCCGAGGTAACTCCAGCTCTAACTTCAATTGGTTTCAAAATTCACTTTCCATTTTAAATTCTTCAATTGGTTTCAAAAATTCACTTTCCAAGGGGCGGGGCATTATCGGGTCGTGGAGTGACAACCAGTTTCAGACTGGACAGACTCCTATACCTCGGTAATGCTTAACCTGGGTACTGTGTTCCATACACAGTACGAGTGTTCCGCAACCACACTCAGATAACGTCTTTCTTAATTTTTATCTATATTATTATTATATATAAATAATTATTTTGTAGTGTGAGGGGAACCCTAGGGAATTTTTCCCGCCAGCGCGCGCCACGGGCACCGCCATCTAAGAAAGTGAGGTTATGTTTACGTGGGCGCGGCCATAATGGTTTTTTTTTTATCACGTGATACATGGGCGCAGCCATGTTGGAATTCCCTCCGTCCCTCGTTTCTCCCTCACCGGACCCAACAAATCACCGATTTTACCGAAAAACAACAATTTTGACACCCAAAATCACCCCAAAACACTAGGATAAGAGTGTGAGGAGGGAATTTCTCCCGCGCATGAGGGAATTTCTCCCGCACATGTGGGAATTTCTCCCGCAGGGGGCGGAGCTTAGCCGCCATCTTGGATCACGTGACCCCCTCTCGACCAATCAGGGCGCGGTCCGCAAAGGGCGCAAGGTCTACTTACAATATTAAAAGAAATATTTCAAATGAATTTTAATTAAATATTTATGTATTGATCCAATAATCAATTTATTAAAATTACAAATATAAAATATTATTTATTTTATTATTAATGAATAATATCTTTTGCTTGTTAATTTCCTATGAAGAAATACAGACATACCTAATACTAGCTGTGATGAAAATGATCGTTCTCGTAATGAAGCCATTATAGCTTGACTTATTGATGTGCATTTTGTCTTCAATGATCAATTTTTCCTTTTATATTTTTCATAATAACTTCTTGCAAACAATATAATACACTGTTCGGTATTTCTCCATTAACATAGTCTAGCATTTGATTTGGAGGTGGATAAGACATTGTTTCAAATACAGATGATCGAATATCATATCTAATAATCGCTTCTACTATTCGTAATCGTTCTTCTTCGGGTGAGCTTTTTTTATTCTCGTACCAAGCTTTGGATAAAATATTTGACTGTGTGTCACGAAAAGATATAATAGTGAATGACCCAACCTTATTTGTAATTATTATATCAGTCAAATACTTATCCCTCAATTTAGAAATGATAGTCTTATCATCCGGTACGTACTCGATAGGAATATCGTTCAACTCTTTTAATGTAAATAGTGAATCATTATTATTTTCTATATAAAAAAATCTCTTTCATGGCATGTGTGATGTTATGATCTTTGTGATGCTTTTTATCAGTAGGTATTCGATTTAAAAAATAAGAGTAGTAAATAACATGATATTTAGCCTTAGCAGCTACCAAGTCATTTTCAAAAAGTATAAGATTTTTGACTAATTTTCCTAACAAGTCGCCTCTTTCTTCAGCTTTCGTCAAAACGTTATTTTTAAAATCAAGAGTACTTACTTTACTGATGGTGCGTTTATACTTTTCTTGTTTTGGTGCAGTTTTTAATGTTTGTAAGCCACACACAACACTCACAGAAGCACTTTCTGATATTAATTTATTACAAATAAAACAACAATCAGCCATTACAATTAAAAGATGCACTCAAAATCGTACGTCATTTAATGCTAACGGATAAAATAAATTTTTATCGGTATAGAAATACTAACACAGAGAAATACTCTACCATTACCATCATCAAGTAAAATATCTCACCACCACTACTGTACTTATACATAGAAATTCCAAACTCATTCGTTACGGTGTGTAGAAAGTAATTTTTTACAATGCAATTTTAATAATATCATGTCATTTTTAACAATGGAGCATCTGCTACAGCTTCACAGAAACAGCAAACGTCGTACAAGGGATTTGTATTTCGAGATATAATATTCATAGTAATATAGTAATATGGACGAAAGGTATTTCTTTTAATATTGTATGTTTGGTAAAAATAAAATAAGTATTATTTAGAGAATATATAATTAATAATTAATATCTATAAATATGGTATATTAAATAATTAATAATAATAATAACAATAATAATAGTAGTAAGTTAATAACTAACAATATAACTCATTTATTTATTGTAGTCTACTGGCTGACCTCGCATTATCGTATATAGTCTACAGGTAAGCGGTCCCCTACTCTTTGCGCTGTATCTCAAAAAGGGTTGAACGTACACAAATTTACTTCAGACAAAAGTTGAAGAGAATCTTCCGTTCTACAATTTCTCCAATCACCTTCAAAGTCATTTAGCGTAAGGGAAACGAGATATTTGCAAAAAACTGACTTTCGTTATCTTTGACCTTAAATATCTCAAGTCGCGTACACGTGATTATATGAGACTTTTGAGGTAAGTTTTATAGCATCAAAATAAAGACGTATGCAAATTTTTAGCTTATTATCTTTCATTCCGAGGTTGCATCCTTATTTTGCCTTATTTTACTGAGTTACATCACTTTCTTTTGTATTGGAATAACAGCTACCTGTCTTTTTGATGCATATAGTCATTACAAAGAGTATTTTAATATATAAGGCATCATCGTTGAATTCTAACCAATTACTTTATTTTATAATCTACTTAATAAATACATTTTTGAGCGTGCACATCTATGGTACTTGAATTTTATTTCCTTAGTTATTGATATTTTTATTATAAAAAAAGGAAAAAAACCTTAGGAACTCGGTATTAGAATTATTTAAAACGGCACCAGATCACAGGTGAACTGGAGCTCAACTCCATATTCATAATGAACTGGGCATCAGGCATGATCTCGTGAAGAATCATTCAATGATCTGCAAATTCAGGTAACACAGAATGTGAGCATTCTCTCATGATTACATTATAAATTATAATAATTGTATATAGAAAAACGTTTTGAACAGTAGAATAAACAAATTAATAGGCTCGAAGATCAGCTAGGTTAAACTAATTAACTTACATAGCTGATAGGTATAGGATACTTCTACCTTCAGTTTTAGTCACTAAAAAAAACAGTTTGGTAGCTAAAGGAAGTGTATAGTATATGTGTTTATGAAAATATACACCGTTATGAACCTTAGCGTACATGAAAAGCCGATATAAATTATACATTAATATCAGGCCAGTAGCAAAATGTTTTAATAATTGGAGTAGCTCATTCTGGTAAGGAAGCAGGACAAATTTCTCTAGAGAGCTAGTTTCAATACAAACGTTCCCAGCTGCAGCGATAAAGTACAAGAGTTCTCTCAGCAACGTAATACTTACTTGAATGTCTCAGGAAATGTTCCTGGACAGGAAACTCTGAAATTGTGTGATATCCTCTAGATTAGAATGCGATATCGTAATATTTCAATGGTTTTTATTCCTAGGGTAATAAATTATTCCATTCCATAGTATAAATATAACTAATTGGCTGATCGTTTGTCAATCACTCAAAGAGCAGAAAAGATTGGAGTTATGTATCCTATGTTTGTAAACAGAGAACCAAATAATAAATATTCTTTGTAAAAATAAAAAGTTTGGTCGAAGCTTCATTTAAATAATAAGCAACAATGTTAAACAACAATCCGTTTGTTAAATCAATTATAATAATCAAAATTGTTATACCTCATATTACAAGGTACGAGTACACCACACCAAATACCGCGTAACACCCTTTTTGTAGCTAATTCCACTCTCGAAATATCCTGCAAGAAGATAAACGACCATACAGCAATTAAATTTTTGCATCCCCCAGGCACAAAAGAGAGGTTGTGACTGAGTGATGTGCTTCAATGACACTCATCTAAATTCAAGTTTAGGACATTTTCCATCATAGAGCTTACACACAAAAAATATACGTAGAAACTTCATGTAAAATTTACAGCTTATAGTTAAAATCTTTAAAAAAACCTTCCAATATGATATATATTAAGTTTTGTTCATTAGGTTGAGCTTTATAGCAGTGTTCAAACAACATAGTTACTTTGCCTTAGGGACGATACTACAACGCAAGACTGCACTGAAATCGAATCTTGTTATTGATTGCCAACACTGATTTCCACTCTATTTTTCTATTTCTCTGCAAATACAGTTTTACTTGTAATAATATGATTTTACTCAGTACACATTTGTATTGTACTATTTTCTCCTTGCTGTCATGGTTACCCATATTCGCTAACGTTCATCCAAATCCCAGGCAGTGACATGCAACATAATCGAACTCAGTGTAGCTTATATAGAAACTGTGACGTAAAATCAGTCGTAAAAGTGAACATTTCTGGAGACTCAAACTAGCTGGAGTAAATCCAGAGTCTGTTGACCGGAATCAGCTATAGAGTCGGGGGGTGAAGTGAGCTAGAAAGTAGAAGGGAGTTTTGGCTCAGACTTCACGTTGAAACATTTATTATGGAGATTCTAAGGGGGTTTAATTGTCCTTCCTAAAAGGATAGGATCTGGAATTCAAGGGTGGAATACTCTCGCAAACCGAAATAAATTATATAACGTTTATAAAACAAGAAGACTCGGTAACAATGGGGATGACCACCTCTCGTAACAATAAAATAAAGGAAGTGCTGTGCGTGAGCTACAGTTAGGATCACAAAAGAATAGAAGTGGTGTATTTAAGCCAAATAATAAACTTGTCAATCACATCTATAATTTAGAGAGTTGATTAAAGAAGTGAGTATATTATTTAATCGGCTTATAACTAGTTTTATCCTTGTATATTTCCTAATTGAAATGATTTTATTGTTTTAAATAAATATTAAAGATATTTTTATATTTTTTAGAAATCCTCAAACATTTAATTACTATCTACGTTTAATTAATAATGCCATATACTTAAAAACGTATACGAAGTTAATAAAGCCAATGCTAATTGTAGGTCATATGTTTTAAAGCCATAATTACATTCATAGGTAAAAACGAAAATTATCGCATTTATTTGAAATGAATAATATAAAACCAGAGAGCTCTAGCGCTCTTATTATGTGAGTCACAAATATCACGTTCATCAAGCATTTTTATCAATCACGTACAATCATGCGGATACTATAAATACCAACTCAACGAGTATTATTATTGTAAGTTTCCACAATCAGAGAACTTAAAAACCTCGTATATACGCTGAACAGTATATAAATTAAGTATTACATACAATCGTGCAATATATACACGTTGTCTATATTTGCATAGATTAAAAAAAAACACCTTCACAATATTATTAATATTTACTACACAAAGAAGACGATGACTCATGTGAATGCTAACGTGCGTGAAGCCTGTGCTTAAGCAGTGCGACTGTGTTTTACCGTTGTTTCGTTAGCTTCCCCTCGCTATGTCACCGGAGTTCATATGTATCTTTGTCGTACATATTTAAAATATCTTTATATTTCTATAATTGCCGAGTTCAACAAATAATATTGTTCGATCGTTAATGAGTATACGAGTGAACAATTTTGTAATAGTTTATATTCCTTAAAATTTTATTGCTGAGTATACTTTAAGAGACTACTTCTGTTTCATATATTATAAGAATGACTAGCATAGACCCATACATTTGAAACCGCTAGCTGAAAAGCTAAAAAGCGATGTAGAACACTTCTGGTTGGCCAGCCTACATTTCTCAGTAACATAAGATAAACCTTTAGTGTCCGTATTTCTACGAAACGGCTACACTATGATGTTTAAGACTTCAATAAGGAACATCAGTACGAGTTTAAACACAGGTCAGAGTGTGAGGCTTGGCGAGTGCCCCATAGCGGACTATCTCCTGGCGGATTATTATTACTTGGGTTTCCCAATGGACGGATTGTAACCATTTGTAACTGTATTACACATGGAATGAAGGTGGCGATTTACTCTAACGTTCAACCCTCTAAATTAACTTATTCCAGAGTTATCGTGTATACAAACGGCCATACACTGCAAAACTCTGCTTTTGTAAACAACCGGTGAGAGCACTAAGAAGGGGCTACTCCAGCTACATTCTAACACTCATACGAGTATTTACTATTATGATTATAATATACACTATAAATACCACAAATTATTATGTAACATATAAAATGTAATTATATATAAAATTTTGAGACACACGCTCTTCGCCAATTTAGTTTAACATAGATATTGAAATTAATTGACAGATAATAAAATGTAACATTTTCCATCTGTGTTTGTAAACAATACCTTGGTATGAAAATGACATTAGCACATTCAGCTAAAATGTTATTCCTTTGAGTGAGATCAAGCGAGTCAAACAAATTAACTTTAAAACATTTGTCGATAAATTAATGGACAATGTAACTGGGAGACGCCACATCTCATATCACATTACAAGGAGGTTTGCTGGGATGCATGACACATTTCAAGTGTATAGCTTATTTCATTAGGCCATATGTGTTATTTATATAAAGATTTTTTTTAAATTTTATGGATTGAGTTTAATTCTTTCGTCTATTTCATATTTTGGACATGGATAACCATAAGAGAATTCGAGCACTTTTTGAAACACAGGAATTAAGACTCCCGGCAAATATTTATGTAACGTTTTTAATGCTCATTCAGAGTTAGCAGGAGTAAAGTTTCAACCCTCTAGGTCATCTTGCTTGACGTTTATCCTTCGTACAGATAATAGAAATATTATTTTGTCGTCAGCTAAAGCACTGAGATAAAAATAAATATCCACTAAAGATTTGTTGACATTGTACAATTTTGTCGAGTACTTTACTCACAAATATTATTAATTTAATATTGATATAATTAAACGGCACAAAATGAATATGTTAAATAACTAAGTTGTATTGTATTATGTGTGCTTTGTTTTTAAATTTTTTCCAATACAAATTATTCAAATGGTGTAAACAATTTTATAGAATTTTAGGACAAAAACAACGCGAGCAAATAAATAACTGCGATTTGGTAATACTTTAAAAACAGTGTAGCCTGCGTTTGATTGTTATAAACAAAAACAACGCGAGCAAATAAATAACTGCGATTTGGTAATACTTTAAAAACAGTGTAGCCTGCGTTTGATTGTTATAAACAAAAACAACGCGAGCAAATAAATAACTGCGATTTGGTAATACTTTAAAAACAGTGTAGCCTGCGTTTGATTGTTATAAACAAAAACAACGCGAGCAAATAAATAACTGCGATTTGGTAATACTTTAAAAACAGTGTAGCCTGCGTTTGATTGTTATAAACAAAAACAACGCGAGCAAATAAATAACTGCGATTTGGTAATACTTTAAAAACAGTGTAGCCTGCGTTTGATTGTTATAAACAAAAACAACGCGAGCAAATAAATAACTGCGATTTGGTAATACTTTAAAAACAGTGTAGGCTACGTTTGATTGTTATAAACAAAAAAAAATGATTTGTAACTAATATTTCCCTACTCCACCTAATGTAAAATGTTTAAATTATTGCGTAATTAAAAAAGTAATTCCGTCCAGATAGCATTACCACACAGATAGTACCTAAATAAGTTAGTAAAGTGTACAAATAAAATAGCGTGGTTCTTCAAAAACTATTAATACGTAATAATATGATTAAATATATATACACTACACTGATTTTAATTTAACAATGTAAAACAGTCTGACACTTTTATTGTTTCTCCTCGAATTGATTTTAGTATTCATTATAAAATGTAGATTTTTGATTATTTATGGATTATTACAACATGTGTAATATATTTCCCAAAATATATTATTTTCATGCATCCAGATTTGATTTAGGAAAGTTTTATTTACATTATGTTGTTATAGATTTTGTAGTTTACATTTGAAACAATTTGTATAAGTTGATGCATATTTTCATGTAAAATGAAATTGTGTTACTGATGATGATGAATATATTACAAATTATGTAATTTTGACCGGTGATACCAAATATAGTGTTACTAAATTATTATATATTAAACATTTACATTATAACTAAATAAATCAAACACAGTTTAATGTAAACAGTTCTAAAGGTAATGATTATTGTTACATTTTAATACGAAAATACACCGTTTAAACATGTAACTTTTGAACACTTTATTGAGTGTGATTTTTTTTGTTTCAATGAATTGTTATTGCTATTGGTTAGTTATGCTCGCTAGAAATTTATTTACTAAAACAATGTTAAAGACAATTTAAAGAAAAACGTAAATGGGGAAGTTGAATTGTTATTTTTACGGGATAAATATGCTGTAATACGAGTACATATGGTTTTATAGTGTGGGGTTTATGTTTATGTTCGTCCTTTAAGGATTTAAAAACATTATCAACAAATTTGTTATAAAAGATATATAATATCAGCGGTTAAAAAAATTTACCAACTACCACAATTTGCCTTCAATAAGCTTCCTTCACATTGACAGAAACAAGTTAGTTAGAGAAAATTTATGGTCTACATCGGAGTTCTGTTATTAAACATCACACTACAATATGGAAGATTTTTTTTGTATAAAATATGATAAAAAGAATAAAATATAAAAAATATGTTATGTAATTTCAGTGATAAAGTAATCAATGTTGAGGATCTAGGATTTCCCAATTGAAATTATTAAAAAAATAAAGAGTGTATGTATACTGAAGCCATATTTTGTACAGTTATTTAGTTGTATTTTTATTTAATACATGTTTTCGCAACACTGTTACTCGTTACTGAGTCATAAATGTATGTAACCGATGTTCTTGGAACTGTATCGATGGTTTTCCTTCATTTGCAAGAGCGTTACCTTCAAAATTAAACATATCTACTGATGTAGCCTTTGCACTGCAACCAATTATATCCAAATTATCAATGAAAAATATTCAAATTGATGCACAACAGGAGTGGTTTAACGTAAATGTGTAATCTATATTTAATAAATATAATATTAATCACTATAAATCTTTTCTGTTTTAAAATCACCACTTGTAAAACTCTGGAATCATTAATTAAAAAATAAAATCTGAATGTCATTTAGTGTGTAGGGTAATTATTGTTGTTTAAATATTTTACCTTACTTGGTAATAATAAAACTAACAACGACAACAACTTGGTAACTTTTTAATAACAAAATTAACCGCACGGTAGAAATGAAACCGACTGATATTAATTGTACAAATTTAATAAAAATATTAACTAGAATTATACTGTAAATGTTAGAACAAATTTAACTAAAGCTAAACTTTTGTACTGTTGATCGTGTGAGGATAAATAGAATTCAGTAGGCCTATATTTTTCCAAAAGGTAATTTTTCAAAATGGAGCAATCAAATGTATACATCATGGAAAGTTCGGCTCATATTTCCTGTTACATATATTTTGAAGGATGATAGAGGAGAAACAATACGGGGCGGTTTTTATCAACACGAATTTAATAAAACTAAATTTAATTATATTTATTTAGTAGAAAATATCATAAGACTCAAAGGAGGTAAAGTTTTAATACGTTGGTTGGGATTTGATCAGTCACGTGACAGTTGGATTAATAAAAAGTTATTAAAATTAAATTTATAAACAATCTGTACATTAACCAATAATATATTAGGAAAACTCTTTTAGTGAAAAATAGAGTTGTATGCACAAAAACAAACGAAATAGTGAATTATTACTTGATATTGTATTATATACATGTTATATGGACCTCCTAATTGAGGTAAAACAAATTTAGTTTTAAATTCACTATTTTCACCTAAATATTATACTCTTCAAAAGTTTTTACTGTTTTCTAAATCTTTATTTGAAGTAAAGTATACATTTCTGCAGTGTGTATTAGAAAGTATAAGTGAATAGGTCATTTTTCGTTTCCTGACAAGAATAAGGTTCTATTTCCTAGTGAAGTCCATATTAGGTTATGGTTTTTGACTAAAAAGAAAATTACATAAAAAGCTATTTTGAAATGAGTCGTTATTGTAATATTGATACTTATATATATATATCAAACATACAGTTACCCAAACAAATATTATTTACAAATAATGATAATTTTATTATATTGTTTAAAAAACATGATAGATATGTACACCATACATACATACATACATACATATATATATATATATATATATATATATATATATATATATTATATTTTATTTTATATTATACATATATATCTTTTTTTTTATTTTATCCATTTTGTTTAGTTTTGAAACCAGGAACCGTAAAACTTGTTCACTATGTTAACAACTGTTTATGAAAAATGATTAAATGAAAACTAGTATGATGTCTGTATTTAAAAGTATGTTATAATAATGTCAATATATATATATATATATATGTATGTATGTATGTATGTATGTATGTATGTATGTATGTATGTATGGTATGGTGTACATTTCTATCATCTTGTTTAAACAATATAATAAAATTATCATTATTTGCAAATAATATCTGTTAGGGTAACTGTATGTTTGATATATATAAAAATATCAATATTAAAATAACGACCCATTTCCTAATAGCTTTTTATGTCATTTGCTTTATATATATTTACATATATATATATATATATATATATATATATATATATATATATATATATATATATATATATATGTATGTCAATTAAATAAGATCAGTAGTTTATCACAGAAGAATTGTAGCAGAAGCAATCAAAGTTCGTGTCGGTACTATTAAAGTAATTAGTAACAGATGAAGAACAATATAACACATTTATCAGTTAATAACACATAGTAATACATTAATTAAATATATATATATATATATATTAGTTATATGTTATTTGACTCATATTTAGGGCAGTACCAAAATAAATTAACAAGTGCACAGCCTCAACTGTCACAAGTGACCATACCAGTTGTTTATTAAGGTAAACCTTCGGGTTATACATACAACATAACGTTTCTGTTCGCGTTTTTATTGTTTGTATTTTTCAACTTACTGAATGGAAATTGAGGCATTCGTTCTTGTGATGCAGTTATTGAATACGCGTTTATTATATAAAATGTTGATAGTATTATTCAATTGTACTATTATAAATGGGCCTAGAGCATATTCTAGAGGTACTAAATAAACAAAACAACCAATTCGATATTAATTATTTCACTCAATTTGATTTGCAAGTATGAAACTGCACCTTCATGTTTGTTTTAATTAAAAGGTGGAGTGGATTATGTGAAATAGATACACGAGTAGACGAGTTTTCCAACGGTGGCTAATTTGCATACAAATCACTCAGCTTCATCCTCGCGGCTACCAAAGGCTCTCAATTTAACAAAGTCTAATTGTAGCACACTAAACATGTTAAAATAGACCATTTTGTAAAATTCGGAGATACATAACTCATTTAACTGATTATTCAAGAATATTACGTGCACAGGTAAACTAAATTGTGAATCGATGAAACCACCCTGTATTACTAAATAACAAAAATACAAAATAATATTATTTTAATTAAAAAAATAAGAGTTAATATTAGACTATCATAAAAATGTGCTGATTAACATAATTATTTCTTCCAGTACTTGCATTTTAAATCGTCTTTTCATTATTTACTCTGATAAAACTCATTGTATCAGGTAAATTATATTTGTCAATGTTTCAGATTTTTACATTTAACTTGCTCTTGTACCTATTTTTCGCACCAATATGGCGTACAGAAAAAATACAATCCGTGAATAAATGAATTTTTAAAATATTTTAAGCCTCAGATTTCGTCACCAAATCTTGCGTGCCGATCAATATGTGTGTGTGTGTGTGTTCTTGATCAGAAACCAAGGCATAATCAAGTATGGAAAAAAATACTAAGCTAAGAGTAGATTGAATGGCCATAAATATATATTGTTCAAGTTTTCGTTATCGTTGCAACTAGGGAAACTCAACGTTGTCGTCAGCAATATAATTCGCTTGCACAAGAAGTTCTTATACACATGAAAGGCATACGAAATCGCATGTGAAGCGGCAGATATCTGCTAGTAAATCATACAAACCAAATAATAATATATTGGTTATTTTAAATCACGTAATTGTCCAAAAGGTAACCTATATTCTTGTTATAGCAGTATATCTTAGATACAAAGTGCATGACGGAATAGCACCAATCATTGCATTGTACTGCACTAGACGTCTTGGTTTGATAATGTGAGGTGTTTCGGTGAAATCGCTTTTTATATCGTCTGCCCTGATAGTTGCAGTCGTGCTGGGTTCTATTCCAGGGTTGTGATATCGACTTATAGCTATTTCTATCTTACCCGCGCCCTCACCGTACGCTGGTAGAGATCGATATGATACACAAGGTTAAACGTGAGTGAACAGAAAATCTCAGACTCGTTCAGAGCGAATTCAGTTATTCGCACTCTTCAATAGAACGATATCATCACAGTTTTCTGTTCTATGTTTCGCGATTTTACGTGGATAAATGTTGATTAGAGCTGTCAATGCCCCGTTCTAGAATGCGACGTTTAGAAATAAATCCTATTGTAACGACGACTATTTGACAATTATTTGTGCGTGAGAAAAACAGATTTTTAATATCGGTGGTCCGCGAGATCTTTATTCCACAGCCGTTGGCTCAAACCGGTCTCAGTATCGTCTGCTCGTTTCTTCTTCCTTCAGTGTGTTGTTGTGCTGTGTTAAGCTGAGGTTATGTTTTGACTTTATAGTATCAAAATAAAATATTAAATATATTAAACCAACAGATTCCTCCTCTATACTAACAAGACTAACGTTAACGTATAAGTTTATAAGTTAAGCTGGAAGCAAAATGTCTAAGGGAAGTCTTGTGTTATATCTCTCTCCTGTGAAGCAGCTAAATCCCTTCAAGCAAATATATTTAGGTTATTTAATACAAGTATCCTTGTTCAGCAATAACACAGGTATTTCGTGTGTACTATTTTCCTCTTTAAGCCCTTAGTATCAAATATGCTAATATTAACAAGCATTAAAAGTTTGTTATAGCCTACAACCTAACATTCGCTTTGAAACATACTCTTCGAAGTAGGAAGTAAAGCTTATGCGATTTACAGGGCACCAAACAAATATTATTTAGAAACCGGGCTGAGAATTCAGAGGTTTATTAAGCCAATGAATAATATATCTGTAAACAAGGCTGTTAGCTAGATAGCCTAAATTAAGTTCCCAGCCTATTCTGGCGTTGATCAATAACTTTGAGCTTAGGCTATTAGGCCTACACGACTTAAAGTAAGCAAAATATATTATCATGAGCTATAGAAAGGTTTATATATGCTATATCTAGTAGATTGACCAAGTACATACACCTAACTTATCTTATGCACCAAACTATTAACTTAATAGGAATAGGATAACAAACCTATACAGCTTATAGGATGCAAAATATGCGTTTGCAAACTAGGACAGGTAGTGAAAGGTAATAGAACCTATATTTAATAGATACTCTACTGTCACTAAACGAGATAACCTATAAGCTGGTCTTAACCTATCCTACGCACCGAATTATCAATTTTAGGAATAGGATTACAAACCTACGCGGCTTATAGGATGCAAAATACACGTTTGCAAACTAGGACAGGTAGTGAAAGGTAATAGAACCTATATTTGATAGATACACTACTGTCACCAAACGAGATAACCTATAAGCTGCTGTTAACCTATCCTACGCACCGAATTATTAATTTTAGGAATAGGATAACAAGCCTACGCGGCTTATAGGATGCAAAATACACGTTTGCAAACTAGGACAGGTAGTGAAAGGTAATAGAACCTATATTTAATAGATACTCTACTGTCACTAGACGAGATAACCTATAAGCTGGTCTTAACCTATCCTACGCACCGAATTATCAATTTTAGGAATAGGATTACAAACCTACGCGGCTTATAGGATGCAAAATACCCGTTTGCAAACTAGGATAGGTAGTGAAAGGTAATGGAATCTATAATTAATAGATACACTACTGTCACTAAACGAAATAACCTATACTACGCACCGAATTATTAATTTTTCAAAGATTCCGTAGAATTCAAGGTTAACGAATCAGCACTAGTTTTTATATTCAATATTCGTACTGTTTTTTAAATTCCCTTAATGATTACAATTCGGGGTGACTCACCAAAAGACGATATATGCCGACTGCGTATTCTCTCGTACAGGGCTCTCGTATTCCTCGACTCGACTTCAGACTTCTTAAACCGACGTCCGCAAGCGAAAACTCTTCTCCTCGAATTGGCTTCACTCCACGACGTTAGCAAGCAAAACTCTCTGTCCCTTGTCGGATCGGCTGTATAAGTAGGCCGCCAGCCGGTCATGCGCAGAGACGCGTTTTCGTCAGTCGTCGCCAGACGCTGCAGCGGTCACATCGGAGCTCCGGCTAACTGCACTGCCCCGAGTAGAGAGGTTCCCTAACCTCAAATCGACTCCTTCTAATGGAATGACGACGACGACTATCGACGAAAAAAAATAAATCGACACACCTACTTGTCAAAATAAACGTTTTCTCATTTAAGAAAAAAAAACGGGGTATAAAATTGAACCCTTACAATAACAACCTCTTTTTCACATATCAACATCTATTTGCTAATGTTGATGTCACAATATTCCGAGTTTATACTATAAGCATAAACAATACAAAGTTTCGTCCTGCTGTCATGTCAGATCTTTCTATTACACTTTGTATATTGCAAATTCACTACAGAAAACTCGTTTATGTAATAGTTTGTTTTCTCAGTTGAAAATTAATAGTAGATCTTACCTTAAACAGAACCTATCAATCAACAGTTTTCAAAGAAAGGTACTTTATTACTGAATTTCGATATGGTCAGATTGCAGAGCTCAAGAACAATTCGACAAGTAAGATATTCATTTACAAGAACTTAAGTGATTAGATACCGAAAACGCATGTATTTGGTTATTGATTAACTGAACGTGATTTGAATCAAAGAAAATACATTTGTTATATCATTTCCTTTAAACATTAAACCAAATAAGAAAATAAATCAAATATAAAAGTCTTCAATATATATATATATATATATTTATATAAATATATATATATATATATATATATATATATATATATATATATATAAACATATACTTTATGTTTATTTTGTACCGTTGGACAATAACAAATGGGGGTGGTGAAAATACTCGAATTACAAAGTTTACTCATAAGTTCAATTTAATTTATTAAAACTTACAAGCACCACTTTTAGATGGTAAATGAAATGTATATATTGCCACGTTGCTGCCAATTAGAAATATAATAACTAAAAACGTATATCTTCTAGGTGGGCCTAAGATATCCAATGTTCTCTGAAATTATGCCTACGATGTTTTACGTTATAAGACATTAAGATTTTACTTCCCTTCGCATGTGTAGACTCACAACCCGGGTGTCGGCGTCTTGGCACGAGACAATGGCGCTGTAGTCTAAGAAGGGTTATGTCTAGTCGGTGGTTACTAGACGATGAGTAGAAGTTAATAAACTGGTAGCCATCTACTCAAATAATATGTGCCCTGTGAGCCGTGAGACACGTGGGACACGTAAACTCGCCTAAAGCAAATTCGCGACGGTATTAGCCATTTAATGATACAAATTACTATTTATAAAAACGGTTTCGCCATAAAGACGACGCCACAACTTTTATCTATCTCAATCAAGCAAATAAAAGATCTTCAAGGGTACGTTACTTTACTATTTACAACTTTACTTTACGTTACACTCATTTTTATATGTTTGGGCATCAAAGGGCTAATTTAATAATACGAAAAGATAAATTTTACTTACGGACAAAGCGCGCGAGGTCTGCTCGGTCACATAGTTGGGCTGCTACAAAAGGTTAGAAGAAAATATTCATACGCTTGCCAATTAGGTAGTTACTCCGCCCAATAATTTAGTTCCGGAACATTGGATAAAAATAATATTAAATTATACTGGCTGAATAGGTTGTGAAATTTACATTATATGAAATTTAATTAACTAAATAACGGTACAATTTAGTCATTAATTAGCAAGTACATAAAAGATTAACAACAGTTTAAGTTGCTAAAATTATGCTGTGATCGTCGTAAATGATTTTTATTCAAAATGTAATTTTAGTTAAATGTAGTAAGAAACATTGAATATGACCGCAGTGATTTACACACCATGGCCTTATCATAGAAAAAACGGGCTGTTATCAAACATTTCCTTGTAGATTGTTTAGTTTATCTATCCACGTAACTTTTCAATGTCATTATATTATTTTCGTTGATAATCTTGTTTGTAAAATTTGTATATTTTTCGGAACAAATTTCATTAACTTACACGTAAAGCCACTTTCATCAAGTTAGAGTGTTTGAAGAGTTGAGATGAGGAACAAGGATGTGAGCCTGAAAAGGACAGTGAGGACAACAACATTTGGTCAGAAACTCAACAACAGAAAGCAGAGTAATCACTGCTCGTTTGGTTGGGTTTCGAAGCTGACTCTTCACTTGAAGTGTTTTGCGTTACGATATATCTCATTAATTCCTTTTGATATTTACAAATATTCTGTTCAGAATATTCTAAAACAAATTTTACTAAAACATATACGAATATATGGATATTGACAACAAATAATTTGACGGATGACAGGATTTCAAAAATTTGCTATTTTAAAACAACACTTCTTCAAGTCTGTCTTCAAATATTAAACAAACTTTATGATGTAATCTGAGATTAAGCGTACACGAAAATAAACATTTTGTAAAAATGAATGAATGGAAATGAGCTTGCCTGAGTTCAACTTTACAACGGAACAAGCAGAACCTTTAAAATATTTAAATATTTGAGCGTGTTTACATTATATATTAAGATTTCAAGGCGCCTAAACTGAAGATAGACTCAATCCTGAAAAGGTGCTGTTATAAACTTTAGAAACGTATAATTATGGTAAGAAAAGGAAATATTTTTATCGCTATAAAAAGTTGTGCTATTCAGTTTAATTTCAGTGAAAAATGTTTAAAGTTTGCTGCGTTTTCATAGTTTTCTCTGGCATATACAACTACTTGTTTTAAAAAGCCAAAACGGAGAACAGGATTTTATTGGTTTTGGTTTCTAAAACATTGGAAAACAGGGAAAGTGCACTTAATGTTATTGGTAAACCTACTAAAGCAATAATCCTTGAGCTAGAAACAAACTGTAAACATTTACGTAATTATGAATAATTCTCACGTGCTAGGTTACATAATAAACACATTTGTTCGTGGTATCAATCGAGTATAAACACTGTACTACAAATAAACTCGATGTATTGCAAATACTGCACTATCAGTCGAAGCATTGCAATACAAACACATTGCTTACTTTCACTGTATGCTGTTCGGTTGCAGTATTCATAGATATGATAAATTTTGCTTGATAACTTCCCCACAATGACCGAAATTTTCAAGGGATAAACTGTATATGTTTGTTCACACTGCTAGACACTAACAACCAGATAACTGTAATAAACCAGTAAACTATAGTAAAACTATCCGATCACTTGTGATGTGGTGTTGCCAAGTCGTCATTAGCCATAAAATATTCACGTTTTGACCTTTATTATGGTCACATACTTTCAATTTCTTTCACAAAATTGACTGCAAAGTTAATGAATAAAATTATATGTAAGTGTAGACTTGGGGTAATAGCTCGTGATATTGGTTTACTACATAGAATGTTAGTAAGAAACATTTATTGATTTACAATAAAACTGGAGACAATATTAATATGGGGGGTCCAGACATGCAATCTACTATCGGCCTATTTTCGTGCGAGTTACTTATTGTTTTTTTTTTCTCCTATAAAGATGTCGAGCAAATTACTTCATTGTTTGCAGGGTTTAGTAAGGTTTCCAGACGTGCCATCTAATATCGGACTATTTTAGTGCGGGTTACTCAAGGTTTATTTCATGTAAAGATGTCTAGCAAATTACTTCAATGTTTGCAGGGTGTAGTAAGAGATCCAGACATTCCATATACTATCGGACTATTTCGTGCGGGTTACCCATGGTTTATTTCATGTAAAGATGTCTAGCAAATTACTTCAATGTTTGCAGGGTGTAGTAAGGGATCCAGACGTTCCATCTAATATCGGACTATTTTAGTGCAGGTTACTCAAGGTTTATTTCATGTAAAGATGTCTAGCAAATTACTTCAATGTTTGCAGGGTGTAGTAAGGGATCCAGACGTTTCCATCTAATATCGGACTATTTCGTGCGGGTTACCCATGGTTTATTTCATGTAAAGATGTCTAGCAAATTACTTCAATGTTTGCAGGGTGTAGTAAGGGATCCAGACGTTTCCATCTAATATTGGACTATTTCGTGCGGGTTACTCATGGTTTATTTCATGTAAGGATGTCGAACAAATTAGTTCATTTTTTGTAGGGTGTATTAAGGGATCCAGATCCGATGACGTTGCGGCTCTCATCGCCGCACGCAACGTTGAGCTGGCCCAGCTAAAGTTGGACCAGGTCATGCGAATGGTCAACGCCTGGATGTCCGATCACGGTCTTTCGCTTGCTCTGAGCAAGACGGAGATCGTGATTCTCACAAAGAAGAGAATTGACACCGTCGTCCCGCTGCGATTGGGAAGGGAAGTGGTCCAGTCAACGCGTGCCGCCAAGTACCTCCGAGTCATGGTGGACAACAAGTTACTCTAGAGAGCAGATCTTTCGTTCGGCAGACAAGGCTGCTAAGGTGGTCTCTTATCTTAGTAAGCTGATGGCCAATGTCGGGGGTCCTCGGTCCAGCAAAAGACGGTTATTGATGTCCGCAGTCCAGTCCGTGCTCCTTTATGGGGCAGAGGTGTGGGCAGACGCTCTTACCAAGGAATTTTATAGGTTGCGACTCGCCCGGGTTCAGCGTCAAGCTGCGCTCCGGGTGTGTTTCGCCTATCGGACAGTATCCGAGCCTGCCGTCCTGGTGGTTGCCGGAGTCATCCCTGTCAAGCTCTTGGCAGGGGAGAGGAAGGCGATTTATCAGAGATAAGCCGAGATCTGCAAGGACGCAGCAAGATCCGGAGAGCGTGCCCGAACCTTTCAGCAGTGGCAACACAGCTGGGAGCACGAAACCCGAGGACGATGGACTGAGCGACTCATCGAGCAGGTTAAACCATGGGTCGAGAGGCGGCATGGCGAGGTGGACTACTACCTCACGCAGTTCCTGACAGGTCACGGCTATTTCAAGTCGGACCTATACCGGATGGGCAAGACCGGTTCACCGGATTGCATCTACTGACCGGGCGTTCCCGACGACGCGGAACACACCTTCTTCCGCTGTCCGCGTTGGGAAAGGCCTCCCCAGGATGCCACAAGAAAACTTGGTTTTTTCGGTGGATACGGTCTGCGAAAAGATTATGGAGGATGAGGGAAACTGGGATTGTTTGTAACAGTTCGCTCGGGGTATCCTCCTGGAAAAGAAACACGAAGTGGCCCAGATCCCTTGACCGAGTGGCTGGATAAGGAGCGAGCCCCACGGGCTTAAGCCAAATTTAGGCCTAGCCTGAAGTAATGTGATAAACAATACCAGGTTAGAATCCTAAAGAGTAGAGGAGAGTTTTAATAAGTAAACCCGTTTTTAGGGGAGTCCCACACTACAGGCTGGCCACCTGCGTGCGTAATTGCATTTTTCCTGCCTCTCCCTCAAAAAAAAGTAAGGGATCCAGACGTTCCATCTAATACCGGACTATTTTCGTGCTGGTTACTCATGGTTTATTTCATGTAAAGATGTCGAACAAATTACTTCATTGTTTACAGGGTGTAGTGGGGGATCTAGACTTTCCATCTACTATTGGACTATTTTCGTGCGGGATGCTCTTGGTGTGTTTGATGGTTGTAGAGATGGACCTAGACGTAACATCTACCATCGGTATATTGTCTTGCGGATAACTCTTGGTTTATTGCATCCAACTATGTCGAGCATATTACTTCATCGAACACATTAGAGTAAATTGAATCTCGGGACACTAAACTCCAAATCCTGCATTTTCTGCACACTCCATATGTGGTGTTGTCTCGAATTAATTCTGCCTAACCGTCAGACTCTTATAAATGGTATTGAATTGTATTAATTTTGTCTAACCAGCAGACTCATAATTGTCTTGAATTATATAAGTTTCGCCTAATCGAAATACTCATAAATGGTGTTGCATCGTAATAAATTTACCAAATCGAGAGACTCATAAATGGTATTTAATCGTATTAATTATACCTAGCCAACATACTCAATAATTTGTTGGATCGTATTAACTTACATAATCGAAGGACTCATACTGTAAATGGTGATTAATCGTATTAATTTTACCTAATCATCAGACTCACAAATGGTGTTGAATCGTATTAGTTTTACCAAATCTAGAGACTCATAAATGGTGTTTAATCGTATTAATTTTACCTAATCAACACTCTCATAAATGGTGTAGACTCGTATCTAATTGTGATTGACCCATCAGACTGATACATACCGTTTACTCATATCAATCTGTCATCCTACAGACTTATAAATAACATTGATACATTTCAATTCTGTCTAACCTACATACAAATATGGCATTGACTTTCATGAACTTTTGGAATCATATTTTGCATCTTATGTTTACGCTTTTTACCTCGTTGGAGCAAACAGTTCATGAGGTTTTTGGGTATTTTTTTCACCACCGTTGTAAAATAAGGGAGGAGGTTCAAGAGAGTACCTCGATATATCAGCTAACATTATTGTTATTCATTTATAATTGGCCGAAACATGTTTTTAAACTTAACTAAACCAAACTTTAACACTTGAACATTGCCTACTCTAGAAGTAAAGCTTTTGTCATTATTTGTTTATTTACTCTTTTAAGACTAAGACGAAAGGTTGGGAATGCGTTTGTAATCTTCACCTAAACTTTTATCTTTTTTCAGATTCACTTAATATGTGCTTTAGTACACCTATTACCTGTAAGTGCAGGGGGTCAGCGTCAGATGCAAGTGACTATAGCGTTTAGCTGTACTCTATATTGACTTAAAAAATATATTTTTACCAACATAAAACTCAGTATGTATATGTTAATTATTTAGTAAATGTTTTTGATTATGCATCTTTTTTCATATGGGTTCAAGAGCTGAGATACAATTACATTTATTTAGCACAAATGTTCTTCTGAAAAATTGATATATCAATTTTTTCTAGCCCCTGGTTCAGGCGCGGTTTAGCGGTTGAGAGCGCGTTCAATTAGTATAATTCGTTGGGGTGTTATCGCCCTCTTTG